>NC_051182.1:147720757-148022049 GCF_013339695.2 Rhipicephalus sanguineus
GATTTTTTGTGTCACTTGTGTTGAGCCCTCCGATACCGATGGTCAATTCTCCCGTTTTATGAGACACCTAAGGCTTTCACATTAACAAACATATGCGCTACGCGTGTGGAATTGGCCCGGTATTGTTGCGAGGCATATCAACACGTCATGACATTTTTATTCCAACCCGTCAAGCTGGGCAGTCAAACAAAGAATACTCAAATAACTTTTAAAATAGTAACTCAAGCAAATAAATTTCAGTACACGAATTGTAGCGCTTGTTCAGAAACGTCAGATTATTTAATCTAGGCTAAGAAAATTGCCAATTCGCCACGCTGGGTAATTAAAAGATGGCCTAATTGACTTTTGAAACGATAACTAGCGAAACACACTGATTACAAATGTTATAGAGCTTGTTCATAAACGCAGGAATATCTAATCTATGCTAAGAGGACCGCCAATCAACCATGCTTTGTAATTGGTAAAAATTGCTTATTTAGCTTTTAAAAGAATAACTCTGGCAAAAAAATCTTCAATACAAAAGTTGTAACCCTTTTTCAGAAACGTCGAATTATTTCATCGCTGCGAAAGTTGTGTGAAACATCCTGTGTACTTCACGCGGAGTGACCATCTCGCCGAAAGCGATCGCCTCAGAATACGGCCCCCATCATGAGTGCGTAGCATTATCAGATTACTTTCATGAGCTGCCGTTTACAAAGTCTCTTTAATTTTTTCCCCTGATTATTCTAGCTCCGAAGAGCCTGAAATACTGATTCGATTTCAGAGTCAACGAATGACGCTCTCAGGAAAAAAGAAAAAAAAAGAGCGAGTGTTACTGTTTTCGGTGCGTCCTCCTCTGCCCCGTACATAACTCTCCTTTAAAGGGACACTAAAGGGCAAAACAATTTTTCTCATATCAGTAATGTACTCTTTCACGATACCAAAAACACCACTCTTGCTGCGAGAAGATACTCAATAAGCGAGAAAACGCACAAAAACAAAGTGTGGGTGGCGACGCCACATTGAAGTTCCCGCACCATTCACAGTGACACATTGAAGTTCCCGCACCATTCGCCGTGACGTCACATTTTCGACGGCGTCTACTAGGGACTACGTAGTTCCTAATCGGTAAAAGTGAAGTCCCCTGAGAGGGCCATAGACTTAAAATACCAAGTTTGGGGTAATTTTGTTGAGCCAATGGCGCCAAAATACGATAAATACACTTTGAAATGCGTGACGTCACGCTGGGAGATTTCGGCGCGAAATTTAAAAATGAAACTTTGAACTTGATTTTCTTCTCTATTAATAAACCTATGATGGCGAAATTAACGACATTAGAGCTCTCAGAGCACAATTTATCGATCTAAACCTATTCATTGTTTCTCTTTAGTGTCCCTTTACAAAGACACGTTCACAGTCTCTCGGCTCCCACGACTCTCCGACGAGAGTATTATGACTCTCCAAAGACAGCTCACGTGTCTCTTTGAAGAGGGTCATATACGAGGCCGGGGAGGACTCACAAGAAGAGTCAAAGGACTGTTTTCTTTCGTATATTGTACTTGAAGAAAGTTTGGCGACATATAAGCGTGAACGATGCTATAGCAGACGAGCAAGCTGTAAAGATGAAGGATCCCCGCTGTCTGAACTACGAGTGAGTGCGCGGAGCTCTGTCAAGCACATACGCCGTTAAACTGCACCTCGCTCTTGGCCATAGGTCGGCAAAACAAGTAAGGCTCACTCAGACTCACTCAATATATGTGTTTTTCGCTTAGGACTCACTCGGACTGAGACTCACTAAAGACTGAGACTCACTAAAGACTCACTGAGACTCACTGAGACCCACTAAAGACTCACTGAGACTCACTAAAGACTCACGGACTGAGACTCACTAAATTATCAAACTTACAGCAAATATTCATGGCCCAGAAAAAAGCACTTCGTTCAATAGAAAACGCCTCGTTTCTAGAACACACAGAACCTCTATTCCACAAACATAAAATTATGAAGATTCACAACATATACAAACATAAACTACTGAGAACATACAAAAATGCCACATTAGGAAGAACAGAGCTATTCGAAGCAATAGCAAATCTCCGAGCAAATACAATTTCCTATCCTTTCAGGTATCACCCACCATACCACGTTCCTTTCTCGCGTACCCATTATGGAAAAGAAAAACTTGATTACGTACTCGCAACCACACTAAATGAACTAGAACAAAGAAATGTTGATGTTCTTAACTGTACTAAAAAAACCTTACTAGATCTGTTTATATAAATGTGTTGGAACTACTCATGTTCGTATATTTACAGCAGCCGGTTTTACTAAAGTGATTGCACATTAAAACATACATTGGTGTTTGTTTTTTTTTTTTTTTTTCAGTTCAACAACGTAGATTAGGTAACTACTTTTGGTAGTAGCATTTGTATATACTGCGGCTACATAGACTTGCTTAGATGTTTCGTCCTGTCACTGCTGCTGTACGGGTGACCAGAGCTTAGTCAAGCTGCGCAAGCGCAGCTTTTTTCTCTGGTCCCCTATTTTCGCAGTGACAATGCACTGTATTGTCTGAAGCGAAAATAAAATTTGATTTGATTGATTGATTGATTGCTGTAGCGGACTCACTCGGACGCAGGTTCACAAGGTGTTTCTTCAACCAGGCTCACTCGGGCTCAGGCTCACGAATATTTTTGTCAACTGAACTCACAGCAAAATTTTCCTCAAGCAGACTCACTCGGAGTCAGATTCACGGCTCGATTTGAGCCTGAGTGAGTCTGAGTGAGTCAACTCATGAGTGAGTTTGCCGACCGATGCTCTTGACCTGTCGTAACCTAAGAATGCATCAAATGCAAATCAAATTCAATTCTATTCAGTTATCAACGTATCTGAGACTCTGGAAGAGCGATTGCCGGAGCAATGGCGTCAAGCTGACACTGCCGTTTACATAAACATATTCATTTATAATTTACTCATTTTATTCATTTATCTTTTTTTTTCCTCTTTCTTTATTTGTTTGTTTTTATTATTGCTTTTTTTAATTCGATACAGATTAGTCAACAGTGATTTAACTCTTTCTTTCTCTTTTTTATTGGCAATTAATAAAGAAACCAAGAACACCATTGATATTTTCGCTCGCCCGCAAATAATCTTTTTAGCATTTTCTGTTTTTCATAAATCCTACTGCCGCACAATTCATGGCCGATATCCCCCGGCGGGTTGAGCCAATCCTCAAGGAACCAACGAAGAAACTTTGCCACCGCCACCATGGGCGTCGCTAAATACGACGTTGCTACTCATCTCACCTGGGCTGCGCGCCTCCGTCTCCTGCGACGGCGCAGGACCACTGAGTCCAGGAGACGTTCGTAACGTCGGCTGTACTGTTCCATTACGAAGTGTTCAGCATTCAGAGTACTGTCGGGAACGGTCGCTGTGCACTATTCATTTCTTGACGATAATGATGAGGGCGCATAGCTCGAACAATGGCGCATGCCCACTAAGGATAAATGGCAAAGCACGGAAAAAATAAATATGTAATAATGAAACATTATTTTAAGCCTGAATAAACCAAACTACAGTCGGTTGCCATGTTCTTTGTAGCAATTAGCATATAGATGTGAAGAAACTAAAGTGGACGAAAATATAACTTGCCGCCGGCAGGGACCGAACCTGCGACCTTCGAATGACGCGTTTGATGCTCTACCACTGAGCTACGGTGGCGGTCATCCCCCCATCCACTTTACAGGGTATATCCCTTTCAGTCCCGAAATTTTCGTAGCGTAGAAAAAAAATTTTCAGTGCTCCTTTCTAGCTAAGACGCTATTGAAAAGCATGCGAGAAAATAAGGGAGACCGTAGGTACAATGGTTTTCACGGGAGAATCATGTCCAGTATGCTGGACACTAGGATTCATTTGTTCCACTTATGGGTACACACATTCTGCTTTCTTCCTTGAAAAAATGTTGCTGTTGTTCCTGTCACAAAGTTAATTGTCTTTTAAAACATAAAAATGGTTTGTTTTGACTTGAGAAAAAGAAAAAAATTATCGTTAACTGTCGTGCATAGCGATCAGCACCACGAAGGGGTAAGAAGCTAGGAGGCAACGCGCTGAGCGTCCACAAGCCAACGTCCTCCGACGCCGCTGCCTCCTCGTGCTCCAGGCTCTTGATAGAATTCCCACCGTGCTCCTGGTTCAATTTTTATGACTGGGTTTCAAGATTTACACGTGACGTCCTTCCTAGTTTCTTTTCTCTCCTCCATGTTTAGCACAATGAGCGCCAATTGCATCCCGGTGTCCAGTGCACTGGACATGAATACAATCTCGCATTGCGAGCAAACTTCTGATTACAAAAGCTACCTTTTTGCAACATTGTTTCAAGAGGGCATAAATCAGCTCGCACGATTTAAGTTACTTGAATTGCGCGAAGATAACTCCTCAAATAATTTTCTATGCTTGAGCACACCATGCGCGCGCGTTTCCTCTTGATTGACACCACTACTCTGATGCGCCCCCATAAGAAAATGGGGCTGAAGAAGGAACTACATTCAAAAAGATATTTCTCGCCTCTTACACAAGCTGTCAAAGTGGTTTCGGCTTCGATTGTGGGTTTGCTTGCTTTTCTGCTCCGCTTTTTTTGTTATGTCCAGTACACTGGTCACTGGGTCGGAAAGGGATATATGTGCCTTTAAACCTAGGAGTGTTAGTCAGCACCGATCGCAGCCATGGCGGCGAGTGTTATGTTATCACAATGTTATAAACTTTATCTGACACACTTAGGCTTGGTTGCTTTCATTAGGTACGACGACGCGCCTACGTTTCTAAGCGGTTTTTTTTTCCTACGCGTCTGAAATGGTCACTACCGTCGGAAGAGCGTTCGAAGAAAACCTGCTGTGACGTCATTTTCGTCTTCGTGTGTCGTTATCTGTTGCTCCGTGTGACCACCAGTCATGATATTTGAGATGGGCCGGTATCTTCATAGGTGCCTATGAAAAGCTTAATAAACGAAAAAAAAAGGAGTATCGGTACAAAATATAACTTTTGTCACCCCACAATATAGTGATTAGGCATTACAGAGATTTAGAATTAGGTGTAACAATAATTGTTGGGGTTTTACGTCCCAAAATAGCAATGCGTTTGAGAGACGCCGTAGTGGATAGCTCCGCAAATTTCGACCAACTGGGGTTATTTTACGCGCGCTTAAATATAAGTGCATGGGCCTTTAGCATTTTAGCATTTAGCATCGACGGAATCGCGGCAGCGATTCCGTCGCGCGACCTTCGGGTCAGCAGTCAAACACCATGACTGAAAACTTGGAGGACGCTTGAGCTTCGCCTTGTTGAGTAGAACGCGATAGCGTAATCTCGCCCCGTGCGCATCGCCTCCTGAATTGCTAGCTTGGCTTCGATCCTCGGTGCATGCCTCCACCGTGCCGCAAGGAAACGAACGTCTGTGCACGTAACATTGGCTGTTTCAAACTATCCGAGAATATCAATGCAAGTACAGTTGCGCACTGCCCACTACGCCATAATTATTCCTTTTGCGAATCGCCGAAGGGCCCTCTACGCGTCCGTGAGTCAACAGGCCAACCTATGCAGCTGCTCACTTTGCTCGTGATTTTGCTGATGATTATGATTAAATATATCTGAGTGCTTTGTAATGGGTAGGCCTATAAAATACCCACTCATTGCACAGTTCACATGTTTTGACGCCTACGCGATTCTACGCTTCTGCCACGCAATATTACATGCGTCAAGGAGACTCCTTCCGCTATACTTGACATTAATATAGTGGGTTTTTTTTTTTTTCGGAGCAATTTCAAGCAACGGTTTCCTTCCCTGTAATAAAGAAGAAAAATAAAAGCGATGGCGTTGCTCTGTGGTAGAACACTTCCTTGCTACGCAGAAAGCATGGGTTCGATTCTTACTCGAACCGAACATTTTTATGATTTTTTATTTGCATCTTTCTCGATTGTTTGGTCACGGACAACGCAGATTGTTTGCGCACAACCAACGACGCCGACACCAGAATTTCTGCGAAACGAGCTTTTTAACGCTATCGCGTTAATAGACCACCGCGGCGGTCTGTATAACAGGGTATCCGGGCCTATAAATGGAAACCCAGGGTTCTTTGGTTTCATGTTGTTTGCGTAAGCGTGCCGTAGATGCTTTGAAATGCGATTGAGGAAGAAGTGCGTTCGGGCAAAAAAGAGCTTTGCTTTTTCTTTTATATGTACATTTGATCGAGCACCAAAATTTCGTATAAAATTTGTAATGTCTCTATTCTATAACCTCCCTTATTCTAAAGTTGTGTAACAATTTATAACAAGCACTCAATTCTTGGCCAATCCCCCACAGTGGGTGTGAGCCACGGTTGAAGGTGAACAAGAAGGACAAGAGTACTTGCGCCTTGGACTGCTCGACGCTGACTGATCACGTGAAACGGAGGACGTCATCCGGGATGGACGACCATCACCCCAACGAGACTGCGGGCCCTAGCCGTATGCGTACTGATGAGACGAAGACGGGTGACCGTGTCGTCGCATCCGTTCTTTGCGGCTCCACCGACAGCTTATCAGTGGAAGAGATGTCAGCTTCAAGGGACTCGCAGCCGGCGCTGGATAAAGGCAAGTAGTGTTTCACAATATCGTATGTGCCTGCTTCTACAACAGACAACTTGAACTCGCTTAACAGGCAGTCATTAACTGAACGATTTGAGGGAGTCGCCACTGTGCAAGTGAATTAAGGTCGCATAAGTGGTAGGGAAGAAGAAATTACCATTCGATGTAACAAGCAAGGCTATTCTCGAGAGACTAAAGGCCGTCACGCAACTGTGAAGTATCTCAGTGTGCTCGTCCCTTGCTCACGGGCAAGGAACAACACACTAAGGCAAAATTACCAGAAACAGGAGTAACGGAGCCCAATAGGCGCACGCGATGACCGGATAGACTGCTGAAGGAGCAACTTCAGACGGATGCGTGCCGTGTGCAAACCAGCTAATCTGCAAAAGGAGCAACCACGCAGGAGATGCAGGCCTTGCCCAGAGATACGTTCCGTGTGCAAACCGTTGTCAAGGGAACTAACCGTCCTCTTCGCTCTTGGGTGTCTTCCCACTTGTGTTCGTGGTTGCGAGTTGGCGGTGGTGTCGCGCTTGACAATTAGTTCGACGACGTAGGAACCAACTTTGCTAGCAAATCTAGTGGGAACACAAGTGGGAAGACTGACCCAAGCGCGAGGAGGACGTTTAGGTCCCTTGACAACGTCACTAGCAAATCCAGTAACTTTGGTATGAACTATGCCGCGGCGTCTTAGATATGCACGTATGCGTGAATGAGTGTGGCGCTGCTTTTACGTTTCGCCGCACCCGTGAAGTCCGGAGCTGGTCTCGACACGCCGCGCTGTAGTCACGGCACTGCGTCGCCACCGGCGGGAAATGGCGACCGAGAAGACAGTATACCAATCGGATCCGTGATTTCAATCTTACTCTGGGTAGAAATCGGTGCGGGATTCTTTCACAAGTACGCGTTACGCACAACTCTGAGACAGACTAAGATGGGGCTCCTCTGAGAAAAGCCTCCTGCAGTTGTACCAGGCTTTCTTCGTTGGCAATCAACGGTACAGCTCACCCGTGCTTTCGAGCATGCGGGCAACATGCATTCGTACTTTGGAGAGCCTTCAAGCGTGAGCGCTGCGAACGTGCCTAGGTCTACTAAGGTGTGCATCAACCACAGTTGTACGTAACGCGTTACAAGTAATCGATTTCTTGTAATCAATTACAGCTTCTTGTAACGTTGTATCATAATTTATTAGTTTTTCGAAGCAGTAACGTCCTGGGTAATTCAATTACATTTTCTGGTAATTGATCACCAATAATCAACTTTTTTTCCAAAATCATGTTGTAACCAGTCTTCTATGGCAGCTCTCGTCCCGAAAAATATGCCACCGCTCCGTAGGAACCCCCATCCTGTCAGACGGGGGGCGGGGGGGGGGAAGGGGGGTCCCTACGGAGCTTATTTTTTTACCTTTTTCTTTGGCCTTACCTGCAACGCCTTGCCCGAGCGCCAGCAACATCAAAGCGCGACGCTTTACAAAGGACATGGATACTAACATCGAAGCACTCCGCAACTACGAGCTGGTGCGCAAGGTGTTCCTAAGTTGTAATACCGCCCTTCCCTTCAGCGCATGCATTGAGAGAGTGTTCATTGTAGTAGCTTACCTCTTAACGAGGAAACGTGGAATATTCAGCAACGACAACATTGAAAAGCAACTGCTGTTGAAAGTTAACAGCATCTCACACTGTATCACAGAAGCCACAGTAAGCCTCCCAGCCGTCAGGCAACCCTCCAGCCTTCTCTCTAACATGCAATTCACAGTAGTTTGTTGCAGTTTGAGTAAACTTGTGTTGTGTTACGGCAATAAAATCTTGAAGGAAAGTAACGCAAAAGTAATGGATTATACTTCTGCAATTGATTAGTTCCTTTTCTGAGCCTGTAATTGACCACTGTAATCAATCGCATTTTGCAGGAAACAATTGTAATTGTAACCGGTTACTTATTTTCTGTAACGTGTAGAAGTCTAACATAAACCTCAAAGCCACGTACATATCCTGTAGAGGTTTACTTATCTTGTGAGCCTCTTCGAGTCCACCTTCGACTGCTGACACAACAGACGAACCATTCCTTGTTTTCGCTACAGACAGACCGACCAGGCTGCACCTGCTGACGATGCCTAGATACACACAGGCACGTCATTGCTTCCGATTTTGCACCTGCCATCATCCCCGCAATGCCACCGTAGACGCTGCACAGACCATTGGTGTCGCTTCAAATACGTGGGATTACGAAGAAGCGTCGTGTTCCTTGTGCTGCCCTCACACAACGCACCTTGAAGCATTTGACTCAACGATACAACTATCTGCACATACACACCGATGGGTCTGTGAGTGCGTGCCCTTCGACTGCAGCCTTTGTGATCCCTCATGTGGGTACCTCTGGGAAGTACAAGTTAGACCACAAGTCGTCTTCAGCAGCTGCAGAACTTGTTGCGATACGGGCAGCCATCCAATTTTTGTCCGGCCAAACACCACGTAAATGGACCATACTATCTGACGCAAAATCCGCCGATTGCAAGTCATTGACTCTTGCTCAAGAAGGGGACAATATTTTACATTAGCTTTAGAAATTATCCAAGCATTTATCCTTACGCAGAGAAATGGTCGCTCAATCACAATGCAATGGATCCCTGGACACTGGATTGGCAGGCAACGAGCTTGGTGATGCTGCTAGAGCCGCTGTGTATAACGCCCCCATTGACGGGAAAGTAACGTACTTCAGAAGACGTGAACTCTTTGTTGAGATCGCTCATGCGAGAGTGCACAACGACTTATTGGTCGCAGCCGGACCACTCGATACAGGCGCCTGCGGGAAACACATCCTGAAAGTGCTTTTCACCTCCCGGCTAGAATGAAGCGAAGCAACTCCAGTTTGCAATACCGTATTTGTCTAAGTGTTGCGTTCACTCGCCGCTACGCACACCTCATCCGCCGTGCGGACAGCCCGAACTGTGAACGCTGCCAAGTGTGGGGAACAACAGCGCATCTTTTTTGTGACTGCCCACGTTACCTGTCGCAACGAAAAACGCTTGCTTCAACGCTGGCAGGAATCGGTGTGACAACGCTAAGTGAAAGTGGCATTTTGTCAGCAACCTGCGATAAGACAAAATCAACAACTGCTATCAGGAATGGTATAGGTTTTCTTAAGAGCACAGGACTGGAAACCAGACTCTAGCGCTGTGGTTGGAAACCAGACTCTAGCGCTGGAACCCCAGAAATGGCTATACGGCCAGGCAGCCCGTATAGCCATTTCTGGGGTTCCGCAAAAACCATTATCGGAAAAAAACGCGTTTTTTTTTTTTGTATGCACACTATATCCCGTGACAGCGTCCCCTTCTGATGTTTGGTATGCTTTACCGCATAGCATGTTTCCATTGTGGCGGAGCTGACTTCTGTTTCCCCTTCTCCGTGAGATGGCTGTAAAGCTTTTGTTGCAGTTCTCTATAACATACGCACGCAAGCATGCTTCCGCTAGCCTTGCATATTTGAAGAGCAAATATATATAGAAACAGGTTGAATGTTGCTGCTAACCGGACGACGTATATTCACAAGCTGTTGAGATCGAATTGGTGTGGTCCTTTAGTTTGACCATTCTTTGTCAAGGGGAAATAAGAGTCACATATTTCACGCTGCATGTTGTGTGAATTTGTGACCTTTCCCTCTTTCTTTTCTCACTAAATGAGGTCCCTCATCACTTCCAACGGTCCACAAGGGGTCCCCGAACGTCCATGGTTGAGAACCACTCTTCTAGCAAAACCACAACGTTACGTGGTTATTGTACATACGCTTAAATTGTTTCTCTCCCCATCATCACCTTTCGTCACTCCTTTTTTTCTTCTTACCCTCTTCCCCTGTGCAAAGTAGCAGGCTAGATAACACTTACTGAGGCCAACCTCTCTGCCTTCTAAGAAACCGTCTCTCTCTCTTAAAATATGATTTGTCCTTCTCAAACCTAGTCGCAAGTGAATCGTGCTGCGATCTTCGCGATATCAACGAAAATGCACTCAGCACGTTTGAGTTGATATCGCGCGTGTTGATACGCGCAATAAACACGCGCAGGTCGAAACGCAAGAAAACGCGCGTGTTTAAAACAAAGAAAGAAAAGAAAAGGTGGCTTCTTACTGTCTGCCGTTTGTCTATGAAAAGCCCAGTTGTTTGTTCATTGCGACAACAGTCCCTATTTTTTTTTAAGCGTTCTTCCCACTGTCTTCTTCAAAAACTTTTGCAGATCCAAGTACCTGTGGCGCTGAGAATACTCTCCAGCGGCCTGCGCATTCAAAACTACTTCTCGAACCCCCCATCCGCGACATCTGGGAGCAGCTTGCCGTCGACATAGTGGACAAAAAGGCCTGGAAAGTGGACAGTTTTGACTCCCTTACCTCGCTGGATGCGTACTCCGAAGACGTCCGACATTTCCCAGCCGAGGTTAGACGATGTCGCTTTAAGCTGGATATAATTTCAAGGCTGTGTATTGCAAAGAGATGTATACTCACGGCATCGGCGTAGCCAGGAGAAGGGGGGGGGGGCAGTTCAACCCCTCCCCCGCAAAATTTTGCAATTTTGCATGTATGTATATACACGCACACACACAAACGCACGCACCAACATACATTAAGTATGGTTGAACTCCCAACCCCCCCCCCCCCCCCAAATAAAAAAAAAAATTCTAGCTAGACTCCTGACCGACGCCCTCGATAACGGAGACCTATAAGGCAAAACATTAAATTATCAGAACAAATAAGACAGTATGAAAGCCGACATCGTATACAAGCCCTTGTTTAAGCGGGTAGTGGTTCATCACAGTATATTTAAACTGTGTTTAAAGAAAGTACCCAGTGTACGTGACCTCGTAATCAAGTGTGTAGTTGCAAACTGTAGGGATGCATAGCCTTGTGCGGTAAATAATTACCTGAAGTCATGAACATAGCACAATTTACAGGCATAATGTCCCACAAAAGCCTTGCAAGATATGCATGCTAGGAGATCAATGAAAGAGGCCTTATTCCTCGAGTAGCCTTAAATATGCTGTTAATGATAATGCTGAAAGGATTGCCAATAAAAACAAGTTATTTGTAACCTCAATGCTCCGCGATTGTGTTTATTTAGATTCGCTCATGATATACGTCGTGTTGCAAAAAAATTACATCTCTGTGTTTTGTTTCTAGGATGAACGAATACGTATGAAGAAGCGAAGGGACGCCGCGCTGAGGCTGAGATCCAGTCCGGAACGTTGGTCTCGGCTAGCGCTGGACGCGCTGAGAGAGTTGGCTACGGATTCGTCTGGCCCCGCCGTCGCTACCTTGGTCGAATCCGGCCTTCTTGCCGTTTTCAAGGACTTCGCTGTTCACACCCGCTATTTCCAGGTAAATGCAGCAATCACCGGATGGCGACTGCTTTATTTCAGGCCTCGTGAACTGAAACTTGCAGTTCTTTCTAGAAAAACAATTAGGTTGACGGAATTCCATTGCAGAGGTTGTTGCGAAAGGAAAAGAAAACGGACAAATATCTAGTCCGACTTGTCTCCAGTGATCATACCGCATGAGAATTCGATTTAAACTTGTGGCTCATAGCATTTCCTTACCTCCCCCCCCCCCGCCCCTTTGCATTTCATCCGGTTTTGTACTACCTCCGGGATCGACCAACCTTTGACCACACGATAATGTCATCTAGACGTCATAAGGTGACATCAGAACATGGCGTAATTGGTGACGTCATTAATTACGTCATTAACGTCATCACTTGGTCACGTGATTTTTGGGGCCATTCGTGTTCACGATGGCGCCGGATTTTTTTTTTTTTTTACACTTGAGCTTTATAAGACGTTCGCCTAAATCATTTTCAATTACCACAAACGCAGGTCACGAAGAAGCTAATGGAATCGGCTGGCATCACGGTGTTCGTGGCGGGTCACGCATCTTCATCTACCCACGACATTGACAAGCTGGATCCCATCATGCTCGCGGGCTACACCGACCGGTGGGAGGACACCAAGCGCACGGCACTGTGGTACTTGTGCGTCCACTCTCACTACTCGCTCAACACACACCACCAGCAGCACGAACTGTGGCACGCCGAAGACTCTGATGATAAGTGCGTTCGCAGTGCTGATAGCGTAACCAATTATCGTGGTTGAGATAAGCCGAAAGTTGTAGAGCTCTGTAGCCTAGCTAATATTGGGAAGACAGTTTACCATGCATGATATTGCAGAAACTTCACTCCCCCCTCAAACCTTTACACAACCCAGAGTAGCCAGCCGTTCTGAGAAATGGCTAACCTTCCTGTGTGTCCATCTCCCCCTCCTCCTCCTTCAATAGGAAATGGAAGGGTGAAGCATGTAGGGTAAAGAGATTATAGCAAGTGACCTACGATCGCGAGTAGTTTTCTCGGTTAAAGGGGTCCCGCAACAATTTTTGAGCATAGTCAGAAAACGCTGCCCATCGGTAGTCAAGGCTCCCGAGAACACGCGAGCCCAACATAGCACAGCAAGCGGCCTGGAACTTAAAAGCAATTCTCAAAGTCAACTAGAAATCGCTCCCTCTTCTCTCTACAAATGATGCAATATGCCCAAATTACTGCGCCGTATACCGAAAGTCTATGGCCGTTGGCTGATTTGAGCATCGTGAGCTGCATGGTTACAGTGGCCGCCACGAGATGCCGCACGTGCCCGCACGCACGCTCGCGATCACACGGAAAGTAAGCCGCGCGTTAGAAGAAAAAATGAAGAGAAAGTGATCAAGGTCATGACGCGCCCTGATGGTGGGACGCATCTTGTCCCCTTGTCATCCCCCTCCGTCCTGATCTGTCCTGATCTGTCCTGATCTGTCCTGATCTGTCCTGATGACGTCCTGATCATCCCCCTCCCTGCGTTGCTTTCAGCGCGCTCTCTGATGCAGAAGGAGAGGGAAAGCGCTTGAATAGTGCGACGGAGCCCTGTAACTCCGCTCGTACTTGACGGATTCTAAAAAAAAGATTTGCTGCATGTGATTCGTGAAGCGTCATGCGCTAATAGTGGGAGTATTCCATTATAACTCAGAAAAGTGTTTCAGGGCCCCTTCAAGCAAAACTAGTCACTGTATTAAAGTTAGTTTGGGCACGCTGGTATTCCATTTCGACATCCAGCGCTGACACGCTAAAACCGGCGAGGACAAACTCTTGCCCTCGGCGCTTGCCCTCGTCGGTTTTCACCCTGTCCTTGTTATTTGCTGCACGCTAGGTGCTGAAACAGTCACGGTAGCGGGCTGTGTGATGAGAGCTAACCACACCAGTGAAGCCTTAAAGGGACCGACAATGGGCCAGAACGTGTGATTAAAGGCCAACTCCGGCGATTTTTCGAGGTCGATGGATCTCAGTGAAATTCGCTGGGTACGTTCCTTTGCACGTTTCCGTCATTTATGCCAAATTACAGGCTTGAGACATGCGCAGATTGCTTGCAAATGAATTTTAAATATTGTCTGCAAACGCCCTCCTGGCTTCCCACAATTATTGGCAACATTGCGTCTGTGACGTCAGTATTGGCAAGGCGGCGGAAGTGACGCAGCCGAGGGCACCGCTAACTTCGGCGCTTAGGCCGCTACAGCGAGCGTCTGCTGTGCACAAGGCGACAGACAGCGTTGGTTTGGCCGGCGCTTCGCTGGTCGTCCCGGCTGTCACAGTTTCCATACTCCGCGCCGGCGTGACCGGCATGCCTTGCACGACTTCCGGTTCGTTCGTAACAACGTCTACGTCATACGTAGACAGTACACTCGGTTGGGTTTCGGTTTCGGTGTTGCGCTTTTTTGCTTATTTAAAATTATTCTCCAATTTGCCGAGTATTTTTGCTATCGGGCCCGTAACAGGAGCGTCTCAGGAACATAAAAGCACCATTACTTTGACATGGCCAAAAATCGCCGGAGTTGGCCTTTAAGTCCTGGTGGAAATGAACAGGTTCGGAATTATAATGACAGATTGAAGCATCCTTTGCGCGTTCTTAGTGGGGTTGATATTTTCAAATCGCGCTTAAAAGTCACAAAAAAAATGGTAGGTCGCACAGCCTAGCGGAAGAGTCTTGAACTTTAATTAGGGAGTCGTTCACTTTGCTTACGTAGTCTGGTGCTTTCATGCGCACAATAATAAATGCTCAAAATTATATATGTACATTATTGTCCTTTTGCGCTAAATTCTGTGCTGATTATGAGGTAAAAAAAAAGTTGCACGCTGAGAAGCGGCGCTGCCTTCGCGGCAACTAGTGAAACATGTCGAGCCGCGGCGCACACGCGTGGTGTGTACTGTTACGGGTGGGTATTTGGATCCATCCCACCGCTGCCATCCATTTGTTACGAGCGGGGTCGTTGGCCGACGCGGACTCAGGGGGTAGCGTGGAGCTGAGCGGCGGGAGTCGTACCGCAGGCCCAGGGACGTCCAGAACACCAGGAAGCCGAAGCAGAGAGACCTTAACTTAACAGACGTTTATTTACATCATAGAGGACAGGATCGTCAGAACGACATCTAGTCCGATCGATCCGTCCCGAGCAGACGCTCTGCTGCTCCTTAAATACGCTTCCTTCACAAGATAGGGAAACTCCTTAATTCGAAATGTCCAATCACAAACGTGCATGCCTTTTGAAGCTGCATTACTAGCAAACGTCCAATCACAAACGTGCATGCCTTTCGAGGGTCCGTCTCTTCGACACATAGGTCACCGCCCCCAGGATAACAATGCCAGGGACCACTGCACTCTCACTCTCCACGTCCGACCAGTTCGGAAGAAAGGGGGGCAATGTCACTTCGGGAAACTGAAAATCCTTTTACGAACAAAGGCACCAGCTTTAACCAAAAACAAGCTCGTTGCAAATACGCGTTCCACGGAGGAGACCCGCGCGTAGCTGCCACCTTCCAGCCGAAGCGCCCAGTTCGGGGAGAAGACGGCAGGTGTAGGTGTCAAATCCGTTCTCCGAAATGAGGGGGGGGGGGTCCAAGAAGCGGGAAGACTCGCTTGGGGACAGCTGGCCCAGGACCCTCGCATCTGCTTTGTAACAGTACGCATGCGCAGCAAACCGCCGCGCACAAACACGAACCGCTCTCGCGCTCACCTCTCACTGTTTGCAGCATGCGTTGCGTGTATACGACTTCATATTTCGCATATGAAGAAATTTGATTAAGTGTTTGACGGCGTTTTCCGTGTTACCATTCCGCGATTATACAATCTTAGCGGCAAGCTTTCCATTGCGCTAAAGAAAACAGGTACGATAAACATTGGTTGTCGGTCCCTTTAAACAGCGATACTCTTAAAAAAAAAAACATCTGACTTTTTTTTTTGCCGTGTTATAACTCTCACTCTCTTTTGTAGAGTCATGCGTCCCACAACTCTCCAAAAGACAATTAACGAGACGCTTTGCAGAGAGTTGTATATGTGAGGATTCTATACGTGACAAAAAAAAAGAAAGTCAGGGGATTCTTGTTTACTTACAGTGTAGCGTGCGCACAATGAAACTGAACCTTATCTATTTCTTCCGAATGCCCAGCGAGGTTTACGGAGCTTATATCAGCGATTCACTTTGTACGTTTTTACTCGTACAGTCCTAGAGTTATACGCTCATTACGGAATTCACATGCTTCGAGCGGTCACGCAATTGTTTTCACAGCGAAGCTATCTGTCTGTTCTGTGCTGTCGTCGTCTACGTAGTCGTCGTCGTCGTCGTCGTCGTCGTCGTCGTAGTAGTAGTAGTAGTAGTAGTAGTAGTAGTAGTAGTAGTAGTAGTAGTAGTAGTAGTAGCAGTAGTAGTAGTAGTAGTAGTAGTAGTAGTAGTAGTAGTAGACGTCAGGCAGGTCACGTCAGCAGAGGGGCGAGCGAATAACGCAGTAAATAAAACGAAATGATGAGCATGTTCGAAATGATGACGTTCGAAATGGCGACAATAATGATGACTTGTACCTAAAATCATCATCACCATCATCATCATTTCAGCTTCGCTCTCCGTCGGTTTCTATGGCGTGGAAGTTGCTTAATTGTCTTTTTTAGCAGCTAAGCTGCTCTTGGCCGAGCATTTCATTTCCGGGATCCGTGGTAACACTTGTGGGCATCATAGACGGGTATGCGCCACAGACATTGGGTAAATCCCACTACTCACCACTGGTCCACTAAAAATGGAAGTGACAGCCCAACAAACGGGTATGTGCCACAAAAATCTGTGCGGCCTATCAGAAAACTATCATCATCATAAACGCGTATTTGCTGCAGAAATTGGGTAAACCCCACTCCACACAACTTTCACTAAAAAGGAAGAAGGCAACAGTTATCCCAACAAATGGTGTGCGCGTTACCACAGTCACACCACTGTCACGTGATACTTTGTGGTTATAAAAGGTGGTGGCTATACTACCACCTGAAAGCTCAACAAAGACTGTTTAATAGAGGGCAGCGATACAACATATCGGAGCATCTTAAGCGAGGGCTTCTTTGTAAGGCTGCGTATAAGAGTGGTATGGTCAAGTTGCAATAGAACTATACTACCACCTCAAAGAAAGCCCTAAAGGGAATGCAAAGAGGCAAAGCAGCTGGTGAAGATCAGGTAACATAAGACCTGTTGAAAGACGGTGGAGAGATTATGTTAGAGAAACTGGCCACCCTATATACGAAGTGCCTCTCGACGGGGAGGATACCAGAATCTTGGAAGAATGCCAACATCATCTTGATCCATAAGAAAGGGGACGTCAAAGACCTGAAAAATTACAGGCCCATAAGCTTACTGTCGGTTGTCTACAAGCTATTTACAAAAGTAATTGCTAACAGAATTAATACGACATTAGAGTTCAATCAACCAAGGGACCAGGCAGGATTTCGTACAGGATTCTCAACAATAGACCATATTCATACTATCAATCAGGTGATAGAGAAATGCGCGGAATACAACCAACCCCTATACATGGCCTTCATAGATTACGAGAAGGCATTTGATTCGGTGGAGACATCAGCAGTCATGCAGGCACTGCGGAATCAAGGCATCGACGAAGCCTATATAAACATAATGGAAGAAATCTACAGCGGATCCACAGCCACTATAGCCTCCATAAAGAAAGCGACAGAATCCCAATAAAGAAGGGCGTACGGCAGGGAGACACGATCTCTCCAATGTTATTCACCGCGTGTTTACAGGAGGTTTTCAGGGCCCTAGATTGGGAAGAGCTAGGGATAAGAGTTAATGGAGAGTATCTCAGTAACCTACGATTCGCTGATGACATTGCATTGATGAGTAACGCGGGAGACGAATTGCAGCTCATGATTACTGAACTGGATACGGAAAGTAGAAGAGTAGGTCTGAAAATTAATATGCATAAAACTAAAGTAATGTGGAACAATCTTGGTAGAGAACAGCGCTTTGCGATAGGTGGCGAGACACTGGAAGTTGTAAAGGAGTACGTCTACTTAGGACAGGTAGTAACCGCGGAGCCGAACCATGAGAGTGAAATAACTAGAAGAATAAGGATGGGTTGGGGCTCATTCGGCAAGCATTATCAAATCATGAATGGTAATCTACCACTATCCCTCAAGAGGAAGGTATATAACAGCTGTATCTTACCGGTACTTACCTACGGAGCAGAAACCTGGAGACTTACAAAGAGGGTTCAACTTAAATTGAGGACGACGCAGCGAGCGATGGAAAGGAAAATGATAGGTGTAACCTTAAGAGACAGGAAGAGAGCAGAGTGGGTCAGGGAACAAACGGGGGTTAATGACATCATAGTTGAAATCAAGAAGAAGAAATGGATATGGGCCGGGCACGTAGCACGTCGGCAGGATAACCGGTGGTCATTAAGGGTAACTGACTGGATTCCAAGAGATGGCAAACGCGTGAGGGGGAGACAGAAAATTAGGTGGGTAGATGAGATTAAGAAGTTTGCAGGTATTACGTGGCAGCAGAAAGCACAGGACCGGGTTGATTGGCGGAACATGGGAGAGGCCTTTGCCCTGCAGTGGGCGTAGACAGGCTGATGATGATGATGATGATGATGATGATGATGATGATGACCACCTCAAAGCATAACAAAGAGTGCTCAATAAAGAGCAGTGATAGAACATATCTGAAAGACTTGCAAAACATAGAAGTGTGTTAGCCTGACGTAGGGAACGCCACCAGCTTCTCAGTTTCATCGGTGTCCGAGAAGCGGAGCTGGTTGAATTTTTTTCTTCACTGCTTGGACGGAGCCTAATCGTCTCTGCAGGCATTTTCATAAAGTTCTTCTCTCTCTCACTTTGTGTAAAGGGAGAGGGAGCGTTGCAAAGCCCTGCCGGAGCTTCTCTGCGACAAGGCGTCCCGGAAATTGCAGAAGGAGCTCAACGGCGTCGTGTCGCCCGACATGTGGAGCGTGGAGGCGAAGTTCTACTTGGGAATGCCCGAAGTGTGGTTGGATCGCGTCACACGCATGGCAAGGCAACTCGCCGAAAGAACGCCATCCGGAGAGTCGAACGTCACAGTCACGTGAATTCCTCGCTAATTGGAATTTAATTATTTCTCAAGTAAATGACACACAATCATGTAAAGTTCCTCGGGGACGCTTGAAGTACGAATAAACCATCTTTCTGCATTAGAAGAACATGTTCCTAGGCGAGTTGGCGATTATATTTGCTGAAATGTCATTGCTAGCGCAATGCTTGAAACACGGAGAAATGACATAGATGCTCACGTGTGCCGCATTTCACGCAATTTAAGATTATTGGCAAAAGCACTGACGAAATGGCGAGGACACTATTAAAAGTGCTTCGCAATTAAAGGAACCCGATGATCGCGGGATCGAATCCCGCCCGAGGCGGCTGCATTTCGATTGATGGGAAAATGCTTGAGGTACCTGTACTTAGATTTACGTGCACTTTAAAGAAATCCAGGTGGTGGAAATTTCCGGAGCCCATCACTACGGCGCTCATCATATCGTGGTTTTGGGACGTTAAACGCCAACAATTATTATTGTATGACATTAAAAGGAACGGGTTCACTTGTGTCAGTGACACATCAGTTTTGCTATATAGATCTGAATTACGCTGATTTTTAATGGACAGCTTCCATGATTACATGTCCGACGTCCCGTGTGCACTCCACTGCGCATGCTCAGAAGTTTACTTCGTGTTCCACCTTTGACCTCTGTCTCTTCTGTGTCATTTCATCATGTTTGTTTCAAGCATTGCGCCAGGAGTAGCATGTTTAGCAAACACCTTTTTGCATTCGCTAGAAAAAAAAAATGGAGGCAACCCTAACTGTTGAGTTGGGTCGCTAGTTGGGTTGAAATAGTGTGCCCTGATGGGTTCCTTGGGTTTACCTTGTGTTTCGTCGCTCTGCCGAAGAGGATCTCGGAGGCCACGTAGAAGAAAGCGCGCGTTTGAGATCTGCTCTGTCAGGTGCCGCAATCATCCGAGCTGTTCACAAGAAAACCGTCTGCTCTTTCATTGAACTCATTCAATTATTTTACCCAAATAATCGTGACAGCTAATTGGCCCTTATCGTAGGTAGACGTATGCTACGATATCGTTTGTATCCCGTGTAAATATTAACTTGAATTAGAACCATCGGTTTCGTGCCAAATTTATGTTTTACAAGTCGCTTTCTCGACCAAAAGTGCTTGGAAGGGAAACGAGAGTGTCACACGGGGCTCGTCGCATTGAAAACAAAAACATTAAGGCACCTTCGCAGTGCACTAGTTGTACCAAGCCTGAAGTAAGTGCGGAGCTGGGTAGCCTTCTTTCAGATGTTTCAAGTAACAGAGCTAGAATGTTTGTGGTTTCTGCCAGGCCAGTAGCTAGAAGGCAAGCGGCGCACGCGTGCTGGTGCGCCTGAAGCGGACGTCTCTCTCGGTCCCTTGTTCCTCGGCCTGAGGAGACGTCCTGGATGGTTGCGGTCCGTGCGCTATCCACGCGAAGTCGGCGTCACCCATCATCTCGGGTTTGAGGACGCGTCCGCCTTGAGGGGCGGCACGTAGCAGCGAGCGAGCCGCCTGCGCAGTGCCTCGACCAGCGCCTTGGGAAGCGAGATCTGCTCCGCGTAGGTCAACAGATCCCGCTTGCTCAGGTACCTGCGAGCACAGCCGTTAAAGAGGTCTGGGCGGACAACAGGTATATAGCCATTTTGCGATGGCCAGCGCAATGATTACGTTCGCGCTCACGACCAGGAGTTACATCGCTACGCGCCGCGGGAGAAGGTCAAAATTCAAACTGAACGTCCTCTGCTCTTCTCGCGGGCGCGTGGCTCGAAGATGGGGCGATGACGTACCTATAGAACCCACCACGGTGGTCTAGTGGTTAAGGTGCTCGACTGCTGACCCGCAGGTCACGGGATCGAATCCCGGCCGTGGCGGCCGCATTTTCAATGAAGGCGAAAATGCTAAAGGCCCGTGTACTTAGATTTAGGTGCACGTTAAAGAACCCCAGGTGGTCAAAATTTCCGTAGCCCTGCACTACGGCGTCTCTCACAATTGCGTCGTGGTTTTGGGACATTAAACCCGAATTCTTATTGTACGTACCTGCACAAGACTGCTCTAAATATAGTTAAAGGTGCATATGCGAAGCTTCATGTGATCCTCCGCCTCCGGAAAGGGACAACATATAGGGCAGGAGTTTGGCTTGCTAAGGCTAGACAGGGTAAGCATCAAGGGTGCGAAGCTCGATCGTCTCCTCACATCATGGTTGCGCGCCACTTGAATATATTTTTCCCTCTACTACTAATAAACCAAATTTTAAAAAATTATTGCGGTAAGATGCTCTTTATTTGGCACTTAACAACTTCCAGTGCGCAACTAAAATCTACTATGTGGCCTTGTGAGGTGCCCTTTAAAGAGCATCGTGAAACCAGCATAACAGCCTGCAGCAACTACGTATCGATGCAGATACATAGTTGCTGTATGTACAGGGTGGTGCTTGAGGCCTAGTCAGGCGACTCATAATGTCGCCTTTAGTCTCCTGCACCACGACAATCATGTATTGTCAAACAAATGAATGAATGAATGAATGAATGAATGAATGAATGAATGAATGAATGAATGAATGAATGAATGAATGAATGAATTATGTGCAGAATAAAGCGTAGCCCACACATATTCTACAGACAAAGAAGACAAAGTATATGGGGAATTACTTTTCTTTAGTAGAAACACAGAGTTATACATTACGGTTCAACTTCTGATCAGCTTTGTTTTACTAGAGTGTACTAGAACAGGGGAGTGCTTGGAACGGCCGCAGCACCAATGTACAGAAAGTGAAGCCCGAACAGGATCAATCCGCCTGCCGCGCTGCGATCGGTAGTTTGCTATGTGTCGTCGTTTAAGAGTTGCACGCGGCTCCGCCAAAGTGGTGCAGGGGTAGAATGTCCGCTTCCCACTCAAAAGGCCCGGGTTCGAATCGCAGCTGTAGATGGTGGGTTTTTATTCTTAGTGTCACCTTTTATAGCTGTGTTGGTTTTCTTTTGTTTCTTAAAACTAGCTTCTGTTGCTACTTATTGCTACAAAAAGTAACGTAAAATGTAAAATCTCGGAGGCCATACTTTACGTTTTTGTTCAATCACGGGCGGTGGCGCTGCAAATAACTGCGCTCAGTGTCAAAATTTTTTTGTATTGTACTTCACATCTTGCGTTTCTTTTTGAACCAACACGTAGCAACTGAAGCTAGCTTTAAGAAACAAGGAGAACCAATACAGCTATAAAAGGTGACACTAACCCCCGTATTCAGAAACGCTCCTTGACTTGAACTTGACTTGCCACCGCCTTCAACGCGTTTCGAACGCGCTGCCTTTAGGCGGTGGCAAGTCAAGTTCAAGTCAAGGAGCGTTTCTGAATACGGGGGTAAGAATAAGGACCCTTAGTTCATGTCGTAATGTTATTTGAACGGTTGGTTATACTGTGCGAACCTAATGAAACACCTGTCAAGACATATGTGCAAAGCTTCGAACAAACCAGGCGAACGCATTAAATATAGCCCGGGGCAGGCGCTGAACCAACACGTCTTCACATTTATATCCTAATTACTACAAATAACACCCCCCATACTTTCCTTGGCAATATTGTTGGTTAGTTCTCATTAATATTGTGCTTAACAAAGTAAAATGAGCCCTTAAAAAACGAAAAAAGGTTAATCCAAGGAATACACTACGGCACACGAACGCCGACGTGCTAGTGCCGCTACCAGACAAGTCAGAGATTACGGTCTCCTCCACTCTTTTTTTTTTTTTTTGTAGCACCATGTTCATACAATCCTAAGAACAGTCCAAGACGTTTTTGCTTGACGTCAACTTTTTTTTTTTTTCATGTATGAAAACTCAGCATGTCATTGTAACTTGTTAGGGCTAGACGCCAAGAAACTCGTCCCCAAGAAAAATGGGATAATATTGGTTAAAAAAGTTTGTTGGCGGATTATGCGGGATCAAGATAGCTGGGGAAGAAAATTTCTCGATCGCCATTCTAACGTTTGTTGAGAAGCCCTCCTGCTTTCATTCTATGGGGAAATACGTTCCTTGCAAGGAAGCGTGAATAAAAAGAACACCGGCACATGTGCTAACAAAAAAAGGAAAAACGCGCAAACAAAACCGCCACGCAACAGGAAACACAATAACGTTGGCGTTTTCGATGCGTAATTATTTAAAGAGCGTGCCAAAATAACCGCGCGCATTTTTCATCTGTTATAGCTTGTCATAGAGTTTGGTGCCACCAGCAAGATATATGGGGTCATTTTTTCAACATGTATTTATTTATAACTGGCAGTCGGATTCCGAGTATCCTAGCGTGAACTTTTAGAAAGGAATAAATCTTGTACGCATCTCGTGTGCTCTTTTATCCGCGGTGTCACCATATCTGATTGATCGGTCTATCACCATGCAATAGCATTTAATATCTGAATTTAGAGCTGAGACGTCAAGCGACGTCAAGAGACGCGACACTGAAAACCTCTCGATTAATGACACGACGTGATACTAAACATGCGAAAGGTATTGTTTACGAGCGAATGCGTGCGTTTCGCACTCCTCGAAATGCGGCCTTCGTGGTCATAGAGTTACTATGACGACTCTAGAGGAAAAGCTCCTCATGGTATCCATGCATCGAAATCTGCGACCACAAGGGCCCCGCCATCACCGCCATGATGAGAACGTTGACAGCTCCTGAGACGCGTGCTAGATCTGACGGTAGTAATCAGTTTTAATCTTCCAACCTAAGCCGGCTACCTGTGCGCGCTGTGTTTTGATGCGTGAAGTCGTCTGTTAGTGTAATGTTGAGTGTTATATTAACTCTATATTAACCCTCTACAGTGTTATATTAACTCTATATTTCTGACCCGCAATCCGCCTTTTTCACAGTGTCATTGCTCACGCGCCCTTCCCCTAGCGGAAAGGTCGGGAAACACCTCTTTACCTCGGAGACTTTCGTTCTGGCGATACCGGTTTTCCTGGCACCCACAAAAACCCTACCTAAACGGCAAAGGGCAGCACTGGAAAGCAAAAAAAAAGGGGTATTGAACGCGTGATCTCGTTCTGAGCGCCAGCTGGTGCTACACACCTGGATAGTCATGCGTGCCATAAAGAACACGGTAGTGGAGGAGGCGGACACCAGGCTGCGCAGTAGGGAGGCGAGCAGGTGTTCCAAGTTGCAGGGCTTGAGGCGGTGGCAGCGCTTGGCTACGGTGCTGTGCACCACGTCGAGGGCGACGCAAACCACGTGCTCGTTGCTGCTGAACAGGTAGTTGTGCAAGACGAGCGCCAGTTCGTCCAGGAAGTCCTCGAGTTGCACCAGCTTGGGGGCGTCGCATTTCAGCGACGCGAGCGCCACCACGCCGTCGACCTCGGTGAAACGGCGGAGGCTCTGCAGCACCTGAAGACGAGTATGATGCACGGTGTGTATTCGGAGTTGGAGATATCGCCATAATATCGATTTCAGTGCACGCTGATCGGATGGTGGGTGAAAGGCGAGCAAGAAGTCGTTTCAGTCATTGGACACGCCAGAATGCATAGACCAGAATTTTCATCGCTTGCAGGGGCAGCCATATTTGGTTGGGGGCTGCGGCTGAGTTTGAACGGATGACCTGATAGCATAGAGCCAGTGCTTATCGCTTGCTGGAAGCCAGTTTTCGCTCGCCATCAGTTGTGACTTAAACAAACCCGCAGCCCCTACGCTGGCAGCGCCGACAGATGATAAATGGGTTCAAGATTATGTATGTTTGCTGTCAACCTGGGTGCAAGAGTAAAAGTAATCACTCAAAGTGAGTGTCACCGGATGTGATCTTCTCAGAATACAGCCCCATCAGGAGTGTGGCGTTATCAGAAGATATCAAGGCGATGGACTGGGCTAGTTGGTACATGTTGAATTAGATTAAAAAAACAGCGGGAAACACGAACCACCAAGAAAGAACACGACTGGACAGGCTGGTTCAAGTTTTAGTGGTCCGGCCAGCCTGTCCCGTCGTGTTCTTTCTCTGTGGTTCGTGTTTCCCGCTGGTTTTTTATGCAATTCAAGTTATGAAAAGACTCACCTGTCGCCTTTAAAAAAATTTTTTTTAGCTGTTTCCTGAATATTCTCTCCCTGAGGAGCCCGCGGGCATATACTAAATGCAAATAAGGATTCGACATGGATTGTGGAAATAGCGTTCCAGAGATCACCTAGTGCTTGTTTCGTGCTAAGAAAATGCATAGTTTAAATGAACAACACGTTTTAGTGGTCCGACTACCGTTAGCGCAATACAAACCGCCCACCTCCAAGAACTGCCTTCTGACGTAGCCAAGCCCGCCCTTTACTCGCTTTACTGCCCGATAGCCGGCGCTGCGCGCAACGGAGCAATATGCTTTAGCATATTGCCACACGAGCTCCTTTCTTTGTGTTTTATGTTACCGGCCCACAACACGTCTATTACGGCCTTGCGCAAACCACGCCCAAAAGTCTGGGAACATTCCAGATTATTTTAGAATCTTCTGTTAGGCCTGAGCGCGCAAACGCGAACAGTGGAGTTTATTCTGAAACTAACGTGTCCACCAGCGATAGGTTCGAATGTTCGATTCCGCATGTATAAAAGCCGACGCGCCTTACCGCAGATCAGATTATCGACGGCCGACGCTCTGTTCGCCGCTGTAAGTGTACAGCGTGTATTGCTTGTCGTTTGACTTTTCGTTTCTTGGGCACATGTTTGCCCCAAATGAAGATTTACATCTTGAATAGCCCGACTTCCGTCTTCTTCGTTGCCACGACCACGTAACAATATACTTTAGCGGTGCTTAGCTCGGCGAAAACGGAACTTCCGTCGTTCTCGAGGGTAACGTCGCGAGGTTCTTCATTGCACGAATTAGACTGAAATGCACTATAGTTCCATTTTATAACGTCTTGTGATACACTGCAGTGTTATTTTCTGGTATAGGTAGTTTGAGTACTTGGGATTAATGGCACTGAGGCCCTGCTACGTCACGGGGCTTGTGTTCCAGAATGTCCCATTGGTGGCGCAAATCGTGTCCCTTATTTACCCTAATTTCTCGATTGCTAAAGCACTGCTGTGCGCAATGCTGACGTTTCAGACGTTCTCAAGCATTGACCTTTCACTCTGACATAAGTATTTGTCTTTAGTGTCCCATTATTTTAGAGTTAATCAGTTGCTTAAAAAAGTTTCACGACATATCATTATGTGTCAAGCTACAGAAGACTAGCGATATGCTTTAAAGATGAGTGATATCCGTGTCTTAACTATGCGTGAGTGTGCGGACCTCTCTTCGGGCACATACGCCTCTAGGCCTCGCCCAACCCTTAACCTGTCGCGAAAATAAAATGCATTCAGTTAAAATTCAATACAAATCGAATTCAATTCGATTAAATTAATAACGTATATATGACACTCCGGAAGGGTGATTGCCAGAGCAATGATGTCAAGCTCAGAATGCCGACTCTCCAACCATGCTTGTTTCGCGCTAATAAAATGCTTAATTTGAAGAAAACCACCGTATGGGCGTCACTAATTACGACGTTGGTACTACTTCTCTCACCCGAGCTCCGCGCCGCCGTCTCCGGCGACGACGCAGGACCACGGAGTCCAGAAGACGTTCGTAACGTCGGCTGTAGTGTTCCATTACTGAGCATTTATCGTCCAAAGTACGGCAGTGAACGGTCACTAAACGCTGAGTGAATTCTTCACGGTAATGATTAGGGCGAGGAGCTCAAACCATGGCGCACGCCCACTAAGCGTAGATTGGAAAAGCAGAGAAACGATAAATATGGAATAAGGAAACATTATTTTTAAGCCCGAATAAACCAAACTACAATTGGTTACAATCTAAGAATAGATGTGAGCTCCGCCAACAGCCATCGCTATCTTTCCCAGAGAGAATTTGCGTAGATGTCCTATCCAATCTCATTTGCTGTTTAGAAAAATTGATTATTTCATAGACGGTTCAATAAGAATCAACAGGAATTCAACGTAGCATTTGCTTGCTAGATATGCGTTTACGAGAATCGCAAAACAGACTTCAGTTATGTGGAGATAAATCAACGCGTGAAATGACGTAGAGCCAACACGTGCAATTGTTGTTTCACGTATTCACGCACATATACAAATATATAACTTGTTGGAAAAAGTTGGGTATATACATGCAGATTACATGGTCAGACGGAAAGCTCAAACAAGGCGTGAATATGTACACTTTGCGTATTTACGTGGCATTTCTGCCGATACAAACCCAAACATCTGTTTACCGACAACTTGGAGGACGTTTGAGCTTCGCCTTCACGACTAGAACGCGATAGCGTAATCGGGCCCCGTGCGCATCGCCGTCTCAATCGCTAGACTGGCTCGGCTTCTCGGTGGATACCGGGCCGCAAGGAAAAGAGCGTCTTTGCGCGTGTAAACTAGCCGTTTCAAACTATCCTAGAATGCCTACTGCAAGTACAGCATGCGAAGTGCCCACTACGACATAATTCTTCCTTTTGGGAATCAGCATGGTACCCACTAAAATTCCGTAAAGCAACACGCGCACTTGCTTCGCCGCACACTTTGTTGAGGCTGTTTCCGATGGTGATGATTAATTAGGCCTGAGCGTTTTGTAGCGTTAGCTACACCTGCCTAGCCGGAGCCGATTTCGTGTGGAGCGTCATGAGCCGTTCTGCGCGTGCTCCAGGATCAGTGATGTCACACAGCTGGGTCACCGGAGCTGGCATCTCCCGCGCTCTCCGACACCGCCGCGCGAGGCTCGCCGCTGCTGGTCTGCGCTGCATTTGAGAGGAGTGACGTCTTAGACACAGTGGCGCCAGCGCGCGCGCCGCTATTCGCCTTCGCTGTGCAGTCGCCGTCTGACACTGTGCTGGGGCCGCTTGATAGCGCCTCTGACTGGCGTTTGCAGGTAAGTAACGCCATGGAGAAGTAGAGCGCAAATGCTGCTCGACGGCGCAGAAGAGCCGAGAAGCTTATCTCATTGGATCCCGAAGTAGTTGCCTGGCAATTAGCGGTTACTGTGTTGGGGCCATAGAGATGGCAGCTTGTTACTTCACTGACCACCGAGCCGTCCTTGTGGCAATAGAGAAGCAACCTGACGTTGAGGAAAAATAAATATGCATGTGCCACATAATACGTATACCGTGAGTGTGTCGTCGGAGCAGCAGTAAGCATGACAATCAAGGTAATCCTAGACAATCTGGAAAGCTAAGAATAATCAGCTGAACCTTTGCTAACGCTACGTATATCCTGGCATAGCCGAGCTAAGCCACTGCAATTTTTTTATTGGGTGGGCCTTTAAACTACCCATTCGTTGCGCAGTTCACGTTCTGACGCCTGGCGCGAATCCACGGTTCTGCCACGCCGTAATACATGCGCTAAGGAGACGCCTCCCACTACATGACGTTCGTATAGCTTTTTTTTCCCGAAGCAATTTCAAGCGCTGGCGCAGCTCCGTGGTACAACACCTGCTCCCCACACAGATGTTCTGGGCTCGATTCTCTTTCGAAACTAAGGTTTTTATTTCTTTATTTGCATCTATCTCGAATTTTCGCTCACGGAAAACGATCATTTTTTGCTCATAACCAAAGACTCCGAAACCGGAATTTCTGCGAAACGACCTTCTTAACGTTATTGCGTTAACATGAGAGAGCCCGTGCCACAACAAATCATTATTTGGAACAATTACAGCAACTCCCGCTAAAGGGGACCATGAGGCGATGAGAAGCAGCGTTTCGGCATGTCGAGCCCGCGTTTCATCCGTAGCAGTTTCCCGCCGACGTTGCCGTTTGCGCTGGGCTTCCCTAGCCCGGAGCTCGGGGTCCGCTTGCCGACGTTTACGTTGCGCTTCGGCGCGTCGAGCCTTCCGCTGCTCCGCGATCTGGGCAGGCGTTAAGGTATTACTGCAACTGGTGCCGACGTGGACGTTGGAACTCATGACACCGGCGCAGCCGGCGCAGTGACTGAGCGTGTGTACACCTATATAACGCGAGCCTTTTATCTAAACGAGGAGGATGGGAGGTCTCGAGCGGGAGAGGGAGAGTGTGGAGAGGACTTGCGCAAGCGCAGTAAAGGTGGTCACGCCGCACACCGGATTGAACTCCGCCACAAGATGCTTCGCATCTAAAAAATGGTTTGCGACTTAGGGTACTATACGTACTCTACTATAGGACAGCAGTAAGCCGCCCCGGTGTAACTTAACGTTGCATGTAGATGATATTCACCGACAATCACATGGCTCATGTACGTCGAACACCTATCGCGAGTTTCAGGTAGGTGATTTTTCCCATACAGACACATGCTCGTGTCGCTGGTTTTCGATAGAAAAATTGAACTTCGTGCCAAATTTCAGCAGTGATTTTGTCATTAATTTTTAGCCAAGCGTAGTATTTCAAGTAGGGACGACGAACTTTTAATTCTTAGTTCACACAGGAATTGAATTTAGCATCGAAAAAGTAGTTGCGGTTAGAACGGAAACCACCTAGCACGGCTGTCTTCCACAGTTGAAAGGCAGATGCGCCGTAGTTCTGTCTCTGAGCTGCTATTTATTTTTAGGTTGTAACATTAATACTCCTTGGGTTGTAACAAATAAGTATTTGGGTTGTAATCGAGTATAATAGGAGCCCAACATCATAATTGTGAACGCCTAAAGGACCACTCACCAGGCTACATAGGAAATTTTAGTTGGACGCTGGAAGTTGTTGTGTGCCGAATGAGGAGCATTGTGCCGCAAGAATTTTTGAAATCGGTTCATTACGAGCTGAGAAAACCAACAATAATTTACAGCGGCGCGAAATCATGTTGCGAGGTGGGGAGCTTGAAACTCTTGCGATTCGCCCCGTGCAGCCTTCGCAAGCCAAATCCCTTCCCTGCTCTCTTCTTCAATGGAGCCGGAGGATCACATGACGCATACGCATAAACACGTCAATTCGCATGCAAGGTCATGTGCGCATGACGTGCCCGAGTCAGCCCGAGCACGGGAGCGGCGTTGTACGGCCGCTACTTTTAGGGGCGAAGCTCCTTAAAGCGGCAGCCGTTCGTCCCCGTCGTAGTGCGCAACCAGTCTTAACGCTAGTACCAGATCTTGACCTCCAAGGTGGTGCCGGTGGGAGATTTCTCCTGTGCGTTGTTGAACAATAAAAAATTCGCAGCGTGCGCGTTCTCTAAAAGCCGAATTCTTCTGTTTCTCATTCTCCATTAGCAGCCATTGGCATGTTCCAGTAGGAAACGTTAGTAGAAGTAGAAGTGTAAGTGTTAGCTAAAAGCCGACTTCTTCTGTCTCTCATTCCCATTAGCAGCCATTGTTTACCTCCAAGGTAGTGCCTGGTGAGATTTCTCCTGTGCGTGATTAAACAATAAAAATTTTGTTCAAAACGCCGTTGATTGATGAAATAAACCAACGAAAGACGGGAGATGTTTTGTAAAAGCAAAACGAAAGAACGCCAGATGTTTCTAAAGCAAAACGAAAAGACGCCAGCTGCTTAACGAAAGACGCCAGATGTTTTCTAAAGCAATGGTTTTCTAAACAATGAAAATTCACAGCGTACATGTAAAATTAAAGTGAGCTGCAAGTCGTCATAACTCATCGAACCTTTAGTATAAACGCGCCCGATCTCACGTCGGTGATGATGTACTGGGCAGAATTCACGGAAGATTCACGGTTTACCGATGAACCTCCGCAGCTTCGCCCACTCATCATCATTCACTCCGTGGATATGCTGGGATTTTTTTTTTTTTTTTTTGTAGCGGCTGTGGGCGTTGTGTCGGCGTTCTTTGTGGTACTGCCTATTTCTGCGGGACGGGCATGAAAGCTGCGATATTTGTACGGGCACGAGACCAGCGGTATCAAAAGCCAGTTCCGCATGAACATTTAGGTACATGCAGGAGGAAAAATGAGCCTCGAAACGCTGGAACGGGGCCTGAAAATTACAGTTTCGTTGTCAGGGCTGGCGTCTGTTCGACGCGCAAACCGCGAGGACAGGAACGCACGCGAAACGGAGCCAGATTAGGCGCGCATCTCGCTGCGATTTGCAGTAAAAATAAAGGCAAAACAGGCACACATTCCGTTTGTGTGTCTTATTATTTCCCTCAAATTCCGTTCATCTGTTCAAGCAACAAATTACACAAGCTACGCATGTCGCGTCAAATAATTATCGCAGTGTCACGTGCTATTGTGGGCGACGTCAGAACACAGATACCTACGTAGATGAGCCACGTCAGAGCACTGACAACTACGTAGGGCCATTTCTGTTCATTCTAAAAAGAGACAGGGCGTGCAAACACGGACACAAGAAAGAGATCAGGACACCACAAACGCCGACTAAGGGCGCGTTCACACTGAGACATTCGGCGGCGAGAGCGCGCGGAATCCGCTTCGGCGGTAGCGAGATCCGCCGGAAAATCCCTTTCCGCGCCGATCGGTCCTGGACCGATTTTTGCGGCAGCTGCCGCCGGATTCCCTCACCGCGAACCAATCGAAACGCGAGTCGAACATTCGAAAAATGGCGGCGCGCTTGTAATATCGCAGTCGTCGAAGCCCGCAGGAACAGCGATGTCTTTCGTAATCATCCTGTAGCTCTCGACAACTGCCAAGTGTTGTCGCGATTAGCATCTTTGCAATACATCATCGCGATCTATCTCGGCTCGACCAAGGTTATCGCGTCTTGCAAATCGGGACGAACCACCCACAACTGCTTGCGTCGTTTCTTGTTCGGCGAATGCATGTTTCTCCTCGTCAGACATCGCCAGAAAGTTTCTTTCCAGCAAGCCCAGCAGTTCGATGACCCTGCTCCTGTTTATGCGCTTCGCCACAACGAAACGCGTACACAACGCCGAGCGCGTCGACGCCAGCGTTCCTTCGCGCGAAGGGACGATGACAACTAGGCGCCCTAGTTTCGGCGGTGCGGTTGCTAAGTGGTGTGAACAATGTGGAATTTCGGCGGCGCGCGAATTCCGGTCGCTGTGGCGGGCGGATTCCCCAGTGTGAATGAGCCCTAACAACTGAAGAAACGCACAACGGCTGAAAAGAAAGAAGGCACGAAAACTTATCTGCGCATGCCCATGCAACCGGCGAACCTATCAATCCGGCACGCGTGGCGGTCTACGTGGAAGATAACTGTTAAGGCTACGTGGAAGATAACTTAACAGTTATCTTCCACGTAGACCGCCACGCGTGCCGGATTGATAGGTTCGCCGGTTGCATGGGCATGCGCAGATAAGTTTTCGTGCCTTCTTTCTTTTCAGCCGTTGTGCGTCTCTTCAGTTGTTAGTCGGCGTTTGTGGTGTCCTGATCTCTTTCTTGTGTCCGTGTTTGCACGCCCTGTCTCTTTTTAGAATGAATACGTACCAACTAGCTCAGCTCTCTGTTATTCTAAGCTCCATTTCTGTTGTATGTCATCTCCTCCATCTTGGGGCGCGCGCCCACGAGACGAAGGGCAAGCGGCGTCCAGCTTGAAATTTGACCTATTTGCGCAGTGCGTAGCGGTGCAAATTTTGGCAGACGTGATCGTGAACGTCTACTGTATGCATTGCGTTCGTCAGCTCAATATGATCACAACTTGTGAAGGGCCATTTAAGTAAACGAAAGCAAGAAGGTAAATGTATGCAATTTTAGACATGACCATGGCGAGAAAAACAATCACATTAAAATTCTTGCGTTCGAGGTAGAAATAAAATAAATCAGGTGCTGTCCTACCCGCTGTAGCAGCTGAGCGGCTAAAGTATTGCGTTGCCAATGTACAGAAGACGCGGGTTCGATTCCCGGCCACGGGGGCTTCCCTTCGATTGCATTGATGAAATCAACGCACTGCTCCAGTGGCGGTGCCACAACAAACCATATCGCGAAATCCGCTCCAAAATGGTTACCGCTGTCTTATGGTTCCCGCTGTCCTATGGACGGCTTGCCGGTCTCCTATGGTTATAAGAAACTGTAGTCTGTTATAAGCACACTGCCGTGTCCGGCTCGCCCATCGTAGAGCGGAAGCCACACTAGATCGCTCACATTTTCCCAAACATTCAAAATTGATGTAGAATCCCACGCCATGCCTCGTAATCAAGCCGTGCAAACCACGCAAGTAAATTTAAATTTTGAACACCTGCACACAAGTACACTATAAAGATAGTCGCGCTTTATGGCATATCTTTGTGTCCCATGTTAATAATAATCATATCGTTTTACCTCGCATGTCGTTTTACCTCGCCCGGCACTTCCCTACTGAATAGTTGCTTGTGTCATCCCAATAATTCCACTTGTTTCCGTAACATAGTTACAGAAATAAATAGAAAAAAATGTAGCAGTGGCTTAGCTCGGCTATGCCAGGATAACGTAGCGTCAGCAAAGGTCAAGCTGATTATTCTTAGCTTTCTTGATTGTCTAGGATTAGCACGATTATCATGCTTGCTGCTGCTCCAATGACACACACATGGTATACGTATTATGCATGTGGCACATGGATCTTTATTTTGTCAGGCAACTACTTCGGGATCCGATGAGTTAAGCTTATCCGCTCTTCTGCGCCGTTGAGCAGCATTTGCGCTCTCCTTCTCCATGGCTAAACCACACTGGCAAACGCCAGTCAGGGGCGCTATCAAGCGGCTCCGGCGCAGTGTCAGACGGCGTCTGCACAGCAAAGGCGAATAGCTGCGCGCGCTCTGGCGCCAGTACGTCTGCCACGGCTACGACGTCACTCTTCTGGAAAACGCAGACCGGCGGCGGCGGAGTGCGCGGGAGGTGCCGGCTCCGGTGCGCCAGCTGTGTGACATCACTGATCCTCGCGCATGTGCAGCACGGCTCTTGAGGAGGCACGCGAAACTGGCTCGGCTAGGCCAGTGTAGCTAACAATACAAAAAAAATATTTTATAAGTTCAGCAGCCCTTGCCTTACAGCGAGAAGTGAAGCTAGGCTTGTGTGTGCCTGATGTACTTTCTTTCTTTCTTTCTTTCTTTCTTTCTTTCTTTCTTTCTTTCTTTCTTTCTTTCTTTCTTTCTTTCTTTCTTTCTTTCTTTCTTTCTTTCTTTCTTTCTTTCTTTCTTTCTTTCTTTCTTTCTCACTCTGTAATGCTCCCTCCTAAGTGCTTCCTTCCTCTATGCCGGAAATTGGACCGACATCCACGCGCTTAGCAACGCAACATTTCTGTTGCTACAGGCGGCAACGACGGTGAGGCGTTCATGTCCAGGCAACAATGAAATGTAGCAAAGTGAAATGTGAAGTGATAAGTACCTCGATAAAAGATCAGATTGGCGTGTAAGAAACTGCTGTTCGCCGACAAGCCCACGGTCGAGAGAGCATTAATTATTAGAAAATGGCGCATAGAAATACGCGTGTGGCCGGTACACCTTCGAGGACCGCATTGCTTTGCACTCGCGGGCGCCGTTTCTTTTTTGTTTTTTGCTGCCACACCTACAACGCCAACGACACTTGTGAGGCAATACTACACCTTCCCTTGAAAAATTGAAGAGTCATTTCAACCTGTGAAGGAGGGTGACCAGCGAAGCTATCTTGCACAAGACATAGATGTGACACAGCGGAGGCCAGTTTCGGTATGAAAGACCAGGTTGTGAACGTGCCCATCATCGTTCAAACAGCTGCACAGACTCTACCGCGACACGTCGACAACGACAATACCATCGAGGTTATGAGTAGGCTTCGCCGCAATACATCATGTGGAAAAGCCAGCTTACAAGGACTAAGTTTGTGCCCCTTCCCTTAAAGTCGGCTTCACTACTAAACGCAAATGTATTGCTGGAAAGACATTTTTCCAGGGGCAATATAAGCAGTCATACATCAAAATATGAAGGCCTTGTGGCGTTTTGTTTCATTATTTTATTAATCTTTGCTGTTGTCATTCCCTTCGTCTTTCCTGGGAGGCGCGTTGCTCTTCCAGCGTTGCAACCACGGTGATAGATAATACAAGGAATTCATATGGTTCGGATACATTCGTATTTTGCAAACGTGGATGTGTAGTCTAGCTGTTAAGACTGTTTCCTTCGGATCGTGGTGGCCCGGGTTCAAACAACAGCACTTTTAACAAAATTTTTTTCCAGTGTAACACACCAGTTTCCTCCACCACGTCATAGAGGGCGCCAGGAGTTCCACTTTAATGCTTCAGTAGAGGGCGCCAGTGGGTTCTCTGCGTACAGTTATACAGTAGACTTATATATAGCTTCGCTGTAACATACCAAAAAAAGAAAAAAAAACTCACACGGTTCCTTGTGCATAAGCCTAAGGCGACTCGGAGGCGAAAGCCACTTTCTTTTCCTTATCATTCGGTGTATTTATTCCCCCGCGTCCCTCCGAAAGCTTTCCGTACCAAACGCGATTTTGCACTGCCTCCAGGATCGGAGGCATTGCAAGTTTTCTGCGCGTCACCTGGCTTTGCACTGCCTCTGTGATCGGCCCACCTTTGACAAAACGGCGATGTCAACATGATGACGTCATCATGTGACCTCACGTTATGTGTCATCATAGGGACGTAATGATGACGTTATGAAATTTCGGAAATGTGTGACGTCATCACGTGATGATGATATTTTTGCATCACTCACATTGACGGTCAATTTTTGCGTTTGATGACGCATCTAAGGCTTTCGCCTTAATATATGGGCTCCGTATTAGATCCGCAAGAAAACATACGCAACGAATGGAATCGCATACGGAACGTTCTAGTAGGGTTTCAACTCTCGAATGGCAGACATACGAAAAACGCACACAAGTACGCATCCCCTAGAAATTACGTTTAACGTCTCTGTTTTCCTACTTGCACCCACTCTTCTTAAACTTGCCGCTCAAGCCGTGCCAGATAGCCGACGTGTAAACAATGAGTCACATGTTCGCGCAGTTTGCGGAAGGACGACGAAATAAGCGTGCGCCGGAGATGACGTCACACTGCACGTGACAGATGGTGTAGGCGAGAGCAACTTCCGGGCGGGGAAAACCGAGGTGCGCGACGTTACGAAACCGGATGCAGACACGTCACAGCCGATAGCTGAGAGTAAGCGCGGGACGGTGTTTTTCCCTTTACCGGTGTGTAAGCATACACCGCGGGCGACATCGCTTTCATGCGTCGGTAGGGTGCGTGGGCAAATGGTGTACACTCTCTCCCTTTCCGAGAGTGAGCGCCCGCTCGCCGAGGCATATTGCTTCGTGATGTCAAGCGTACGTGCTGAACACTACAGCGGCCCGCACACATTTGTTGGAAGAGCGTCGGACGCAGAAAGGTGGCGACGAGGCAGCTTTGGCTCCTGACTGGCAACTATCGAACGTAACAGTGGCGATAGATTATACTACGGGAAGCAACACCCAACTGTGTGGTTTATTCCGTCATCAAGTTGGACGTACCGCAAGAGAGCGCGCCGGTGGAGGAGTGCACCCGCCGTCCAGCGAAAGGCCCGCGTGTTTTGACAGCTCGTGAAAACATTCTTGTCACTTGGCTCTCGTGAGGGAATTGCGGTTGACACGAAACTATGGCCTCCACTACTCCTCCTGGAAGGGTACCAGATCCAACGCAGCCGGCTCGACAAGGTAACGTGTTTCCATAATACTTTTCAGGCGAAGCTTCTGTAACTCGGAGATTTCGGTGGCGGCGTCGTACGCGACAAAAAAAAAAAAAAAAGGAACCGGCGATCGTACAGAAATGCAGCCCTCGTAGGTGTACCGGTCACACGCGTATTGGTATGTTCTCTTTCCCAATATCCGATGCTCTCTCGGTTGTGGGATTGTCAGTGATCAGTCGTTTCTGATGTGGCAGTCTTATCATCGAGGTCGCCTGACATTTCACGTTGCCAGATTTCATTGTTGTCTGGATATGATACCATGACAGTTGTTACCTGTAGCGAATGAAGTGTTGTACTGCTCAGCACGTGGATGACGATCCAATTCCCGGCGCGGAGGAAGGAAACAGTTAGTAGGAAGCATTGTGCAATGCGAAAGAAAAAGAAAGAAAGAAAGAAAGAAAGAAAGTCAGGCACGCAAACGCAGAGCTTCGCTTGCCCACATTTTTCCAATAGCGCAAGGGCTCCTGAATTTGTATAGTATTATTTTACGTCGAACTAAAGTGTTTCAGGGTTATAATAGTACTGCTGTGTTTGCTTTTTGCTAAACTAGATGTGACAGTGAAAATGAAAGTGCATCGGCTTTGATCGAGGAATAGCTGGAACAGCAATTATTTTCAATGGGGGGGGCATGTACTCATAGCTTACTCGTGTCGTCATCGACATAGGTTCATTAACGCACAGGTATTTCAGCGTGACAGCTGTGATGACGTCAAGGCAACATAACCACGTGGCGATTAACCGGCTTCGATGTGATGATGACGCGGCCAGAACGTTTATCGCTTCTGTGCATGAAAAACTAAAGCACCCGGCACGTGATTCAGTGATAACGTTAGAACTTCAGCGTAAAAAGCACACAGCGGACAAGTAAACGACGAGGACAATGTCCGCTGTGTATTTTTTGTGCTGAAGTTTTAACATTATGGAATACCAACTAGCCCACTCCCACACCTCGCTTCAGTGATAACATTTAACATGGCGTGACCGACTTCGCGCCCCACCATGTTGGTGCTCAAGTAGGGCGGCTTCAGAGACGTCAGAGCAAGCCATCTATGGATCCTGCACCTTGTAACGTCGGTGAGAAAACACCTAACAAAAACACGAAGCGACAGTTTCATGTGATGACATCATCATATGAAGTCACGTTATGTGATGTCATGATGACGTCACAAATTTTGCCTGTTCGTAACATCACGTGATGATGATTTTGTGCGTCGCTCGTGCCGACGCCGCGGTACGCCGACGATCAGTTTTCGCATTTGATGTATCGTACAAGGTTTTCGTTGTAATACAGTAATAAAAAGCTTTACAGTTTTTTATTACTGTAAAAGAGACCTGCTTAAAAAACAAAAAAGAAGAAACCGTATTGAGGGGTACTTTTAAAGTTATTCCTCCCCTCCCCCCCCCCTTTTTTTTTGCCTTTTTTTTTGGTCCTACATATCGACAAGTGGCTGCTTGGTGCGATAGCATACAGGAACGCATTGCTTTAGATATTTTTGAAAATTAATCCGTGCGTAAAAGATGTTTCAAGTTCCTTCTGCGTCGCTCGAACAAGATAACGGCTACGGAATTAAGGTGTGCAGTACGACTGAAACTTATACAGTTTGACTCGTCATAAAGGCACTCATAAAACAATAAAGGCAAGATAGCCGAGTGGAATCCATTGTCAGAACACCGGTTATGTGAGCCGCCACAATAGACGCACAGTTTCGACGTGAGAACAAAAGGTACAGTGCCAAGCCGACGATGACTAAGTGCCACACGAACAACATACATTACCCTTTCTCTGCCTTTGTCTTAATGTTTTCATATACATAACCGCCGGCTTCTTGGCCAATCCCCCATAGTGGGTATAGGAGCCAGATCTAAGGAACAAGCAAGAACACTGACTGAGTCTTACCTCGACCTCGCCTGCTTGGCGCGGTACCGTTTGTCGTGGGAACAACCACCCAGCAACAAATTCTGTAATGATGTGCGTCATCTGCAAGTTTTCGACGGTGAGACAAACATCGTTGAAGGATGATGCAACCGGCGATAATCCATTACTAATATCTTGCGATAATACGCGATACGTTGTGATAAGTGCGTCGTGACGAGTGTTGTGATAAGTCCACGCGTCGGCGTAGACATGTCAGTTTTCAACGATGAGACGGAGATCGTGAAGGATGATGCAACCCGCGATAATTCACCCCTAATACGTTGCTCTAATAAGCGATGCGTCGTGATAAGCGTGGTGATAAATCTACATGTTGGCGTACAAGCTGTTTGTGCTCGAGGTAACAAAAAAGTTTCATTGTTTCTGGACACAAAAAACAGTGGGTCAGGGAAGTAATCAAGGCGGTTGAGATTGCACGTGCGGGAGAGGGTTTTTGTTAGCATGGCATCGAGAAAGGATGAGCGAAGGTTTTTAGAAGGTTAGTGATTAGGACCATGGCAATATTACCTTACGTCTTTTATGATGATTGGTGTTATTCTTTCTTTCTCTTTTTTCTTTGTTTCGCTTACCTGCTGGCGCTTCGCACGTGTACACCCTTGCAATCTTTTGTAATATCGCGCGAGCGTGTACCCCAGGATACGGTAGTTTATAATATAACCGAGAAGCAACGAGATCAACGATACGATAATCAGTGCCACACGGGCTTTTTTGAGCGCATGATCGCACAGATAAGGTTGATAGGGTCACTGGGAAGGGGGGGGGGGTGATTGGGGGTTCAATCTCCCTCCTCCCGAAATTTTTCCGTTCTTCATGTGCATATATACATGCACACATACAAACGCACGCACGAACATACATAAAGGCCCCCCCCACCCCGCTCCCACAAAAATTTCTGGTTACGCTTCTGGACAGTTCGTATGCATCTCTAAGAAAACAGCGCAGCAGGCAGTGCTTGCGCACGAGTATGCTCTCTGCGCTTGCGCATCACGTCGGAAATCCCGTTACTTCTCGCGTACATTAGGGGCTATCGTGTCCTAGGGGTCAACGCTCGCGCGATATTATTAAAAAATTGCAAGGGTCTATGGAGGCCCACACCTTTAACTACACTCTTTAAAAAGTTAGTAGAGAGTTGGTAACTTCACGTATTCGCCACTGTCGAGCGTATTTTACTGCCCTTCGCGGCATCTCTTTACCAGCCAGTAGCTGTAAAGCTTGTAAACTTTGCCGTTACTGACCAGGGAAGCTCTCTTAATGATTTCAACTAGTTAACCGCCAAGCCACCTACGTTACCAGTCCAGATGCTTCGTAGGTGCCGTTGTATATTACGCCGTAATTCTGACAGTCTTATGCAAAATTACTCAAAATTTAAGTTTCTCGTTTATTTAGGTTGGAATAACAGTAATGTGCTACGCGATGGCACGCTTATGATGGAGCATAAGATGCTGTGTAGCAGATATCGATTATTCCTCGATGTCTGCTAAAGCAGTTAGAGTAGATGACTCATGCGTAGTAGTCTCAATATTTTGTGTGGTATGTGCACTTGCCGCGGTAATTATTTGAGGTAATTAGCAGTTACTGATTGGTGTAACAGGCCAGTGTCATTTCGTTTGTTTTTAATCTTATATATGCTATTGTAATAAAATCAACCTGATATGGCGATGCATACGGCACATATAAACAAAATAGGCGTCAACCTCTTGTTGGGTAATTGCAGTTCATTAGTGTTAGCACTCTTACTAAGTTGCTAGTAACAGCTACTAACACCTCAGTAAGAAACTAACAGTCTGAGTTCGTAATATGCACTGCCTTACAAAGTAGTGGATTTCACTAACCTTCAAGTTACTACCCGCGACGGTGGTCTAGTGGTTATGGTGCTTGACTGCTGACCCGATGATGGCGGGATCGAATCCCGGCTGCAGCGGCTGCATTTTCGATGAAGGCGAAACTGCTTGAGGCCCATGTTCTACACGTTAAAGAATCCCAATTGGTCGAAATTTCCGCAGCCCTCCACTGCGCTGTCCCTCATAATCTTATCGATGTTTCGGGACGTTAAACAATTATTAATATTCATTTTACTACCTTCACTTACAAAGAGGTTAGTGCGTTTTTGTGACTAGTAAACGGCTAGTATGTAGATATTGAATGCGCTGGCGTTTTTTTTTTTTTTTTTGTAAGAGTGTAGTCGGTGTAGTGCGCGCGGAGCAGCGCTTTTTCTGTGCGTCAGCGCCGTATGACGGAGCCAAATTGCAAACAGGGAGAGGGTAAGCGCGTGCCCTCTGTGCGCGCTCACCTGGGCCTATCGTCTGCTGGGCAGATCGTTCTTGAGGGCGTCACCCCGTAAGAGCGCACTTTCAGACGAACCGTGCTTATGGACTTATATCACGAGTGAGGGCGCGTGGCGTATATCGAAACTATATTTCCTCGATATATTGGTGCAGCGTTAAGCTTCGAAAACTAAAAAAAAATTAGCAAAACCATTCGCCTACTCACGCTGTCTGTTCGTCCGAAGTGCGCTGATATGGTGTGCCGTCCTCAAGAAGGACCAGCTTAGCAGTCGATGGGCCCAGCTGAGCGTGCATTGCGGGCATGCGCTTACCCCTCGCCCGGTTTGCAACTGGACTCCGTTATATGGCACTAACGCACAGAAAAGTCGCCGCTCGTGCACGCTTTAGTGAAGAATTTGGGCAACTGTACACATATCTAGAGTAGGTTACAACAAAAGAATTGATGTAAGCTCAGCCCAACGCCGTTGCTCGCCCTCCTAGAGATAATTTGCATAAATGCCCTTCCCATTCGTACTTGCCCATTTCCATGACGTCAAGCACCTTTCGCGTATTTCAGGCTGGGGATTTTCCCGTACCGGCACATCTGAGTGTCGATGGTTTTGACTTCTAAACTTGAACTTCCTGCCAAATTTAAGCAAAGATTCCGACGCCACTGCTCAGCCAAACGTAATATTTTAGGTAGGGAACCCAAACTGTTAATTCTTAGTATGTTTAGTATTTACATTAGCAGCCAAAAAGTACTTAAGGTGTGAACCGAAACCACCGAACACGACTCTATTGCACCGATGAATGGCAGGTGCGCCGCATTTCAGGGGGCGGAGCTTGTATAATAGGCGAAGCACCTTAGGGTCTCGCCTTGTCGGCGTGTCATGTCGTAGTCACGGTCCATCATAAACGGGTACGCGCCACAAAAATTGGGCAAATCCCACTACTCGCCACCGGTCCACAATATGCATATTACGAGTTAAAGGTTTGTCGTTAATGCCTAAAACGTCGTTTGGCTTAGCAGCGGTGTCAGAATCCCGGACGAAATTTACCAAGGCGTTCAAGTTTCTTATCTAAAACCAGAGACTCAAAAGCGCATCTCTGCGGTAATGCCATCTAGTATAAAGCAGTAAAGAGTAACGATTTTGCTGTGGGAAACGCCGGCGCACACTGCATACCTCTCCCCTCCCTTGTTTTTTATTCTTATGTTGTGAACGACTGGAGTGTAGTCAGCATAATAAACAGTTGGAAGTCAGCGCCGTCTTCTGGGACTCAACAATGTTGCCTTTCAGTGGCGTAGAAGCTCTCGTTTCCAATCAATGAGGCGGCTATAATCGCCTGCCTTTTTCCTCCAGCAGCCAATGAGCGCGAAATGAAAGGTATATCTCTGAGACGGATCGTCTGATAATACCACACGTGGATTCGCTTTTCTTACCTTCTACTTGATTGTTCTTATCGCATAGACCGATAGGGCCACGGCTGCAAAGCAGGTGGACCTATCTGCTGATATCGACAGTCATGGGCTAATGTCTCACGCACGTACTATGAAAGAGTCCACTGAAGAACGTTGTCACCTGCACAAAGCACTCAGTGATAGCTGTCCAGATGTAGCTATCTTATTAGGTGTTGTCTGATTGTTATAGACTTAGATATGACGAAACAGACAATTCAGTTCAGTTCACTCTCTTATTCTGCAGTCATCCGTCTGTACGATATTATTAATATCTGGAATTTTACGTTACAGAAACCAGGATATGGTTATGAGGTTAGTGGAGGGCTCCGGAAGTCTCGACCATCTGGTGTTCTTTTGACGTGCACGGACATGCACGATCCTCTAGCATGTCGCCTCTAGAGTGCCTCGATGGGGGGAGGAGGATATCGAGGCACTCTAGTCGCCTCCGTTGAAATGCGACCGCCACGGCCGGGATCGTACCCGCGACCTTGGGGTCAGCAGTCGAGCACCGTAACCGCCGTAACACCGAGGTGGAGGAGCCGTCCGTGCGAATATGCGTAGCCATCAAACTTCGAAGTGCATTTATGTGGCCGTTCATATATGGTGTTATAACTAGCCAACTAGCCCAAGCTCATTCTAAAAAGACAGGGCGTGCAAACACAGACACAAGAAAGAAGTCAGGACACCACATTTGGTGTCCTGTGGATGTGGTGTCCTGACTTCTTTCTTGTGTCCGTGTTTGCTCGCCCTGTCTTTTTAGAATGAATACTTACCAACTAACTCAGCTCTCTGTTATTCTAGCCCCTTGTCCGCCGCGGTGGTATAGCGGTTACGGTGCTCGGCTGCTGACCCGAAGGTCGCGGGTTCGATCCCAGCCGCGGCGGTCGCATTTCGATGGAGGCGAAATGGTAGATGCCCGTGTACTTAGATTTAGGTGCACGTTAAAGAACACCAGATGGTCGAAATTTCCGGAGCCCTCCACTACGGCGTCTCTCATAATCACATCGTGGTTTTGGGACGTAAAATCCCAGATATTATTATTATTGTTACTCTAGCCCAAGCTGTGATACTATAAAACCTGCATGAGGGGGGCAGTTGATAAAGGGCTCGTTTTCTTTCTTAGACACAACTTAAAAAAAATGAAACCAAGGAAGCCATAGGGGATAATAATTGTTTTATTCAACTGTAGTGTAGTAATCATGGCATAGATGAAAAGGGATTAAAATGCGCTAAAATACACCCGTTCCGTTGCTGGGGATCTACTGAGTTCGGGGGTTGTGAGTTCGGACTCCACCGACGAAAAGGATTTTTTTTTTTCCGTGCAACGAATACGAGCTCTCGTGCAACCTTGTTTTTGTCAGTTTGTCCGACGTCCGAGTAGATATCGAATATTGATTACGGTGTCGAAATGTAGTGAGATAAGGGCAATCGTTCCGCACCCTTATTCATGAATCCCGCTGATTTCGGACAATCAGTTATCAGTATTTAACCCGCTTAAGCTTAACAACGAGCTCGCTTTGGTGGGCGCGACATAGCGCGACGTTTGTACCGCTGTTTGTACTCGGCGCTTTTTAGGCGCGCCCTCGAAATGATCCCTATCGCCAGGAGAGCGTCCAAAGGTAACCTGCGTTTTCTTCTTCGTATGCGGTTGTTATCTGTCGCTCCGTATGACCAGTCCCGATATTTTGGAGAGCACGGTACCATGGCAGCTATGTGCTGCTTTAAAGGGACACTAAAGGAAAATATTAGGTCGACGTTGATTGTTGCAATAGCATTGCAGAAACCTCGTAGTGCTTGTTTCGTGCCAAGGAAATGCTTATTTTGAAAGAAAGTCACGTTTAAGTGGTCCGCACGGCGTTAGCGCACTTCAAATCACCCGCCTGAACGGACCTTCTGACGTAGCAGTTGCCGTAGAGTTTCCTAAAATGACCTAGAGGGAACTCTGGCGCTGCGATCGTTCAGCCACCATGGGAATGATGGGTAGTACACGGATTTGCCTAGTCTTCGTGCTTGCGGGCTTCGAACGCACTTGTGGCTTTGTTTATTGCTATGTTTTGGTTTTCTTTCGGAAAAAAAAATGGATCGTTGTGAACTTCGTGACCAGATTTGAATCGGTGAGCCTAAAGAAGTTAAAGTGGTGAAGTGAAACTGCTGATTTTTGCTGAACTTCGTTTTGCGACAAAGCGGATGCAGCCGACGCGGAGCCAAACGGAGCCGAAAGAACGAAGTTTAGACAAATCCGTGTACTACCCATGATTCCCATGCTGGCTGAAGCGCGATGCATTGCTGCTCCCATAGACACTAGCGCTAGAGTTCCCTCTAGTAAGTATTGTAGGAAACTCTATGGCGGTTGCCGTGCCCAACGTTGCCTGCCTTGACTGCCCGGCCGCCGAAGCTACGGTTTCTTGCGCAACAGCGGCCATCAACCTTGCCAAGACGCAGCCACGGGCCACTCCGTAACTGCATAAACTGTAACGGAGCTTAGCTTGGCCAGCAGCAGCAGCAGAAGTAAAGTATCGACAGGGCAAAATAGCGAAAGCCAAGCACACGCAGCAGTACGCGATACCGAAACTACCACTGAGACGCGCAGCTCGGCGAAAACGGAACTTTTCAGCCACTCACGCCGTTCCTCGTGGTAGCGCCAAGAGGTTCTTTTCTTCATGAATCAAAGAGAAACGAACAAGCAGCATTTTATTATGTCTTGCGATCATGGAGGAAGGAAAAACTAAGGAGAGGCCCTATCGTATCCCAATGCATTGCGAAAAGTGTGGCGGAAGTGACGTCAGATTTATGGGGCAAACAAGCCGATATGGGGCAAACAAAACAGCAGACGCCCCGCGGCGTGCTCTCCGCGGTGGTTCGCTTCTGTTCGGATTTGTAGACCCGGCATAAACTTAGCGCGTATTGTGCGGCTCGCACGCAGTAAAATGTTGCAAGCAGACGTTTACCCGGCTGTTCGTGCGCGGCAGGCCCGAGCGTTGCGTGCTGAAGTTCTTCGAGGAGCGTTTTTGTGCAACAGTACAGAAATTACCGGTACGTGCCGTAATCAAAAACATTCTGCCCCTGCCTCATCGTATTCTAACTCACCTAGCAGTGACTTACGCGTTCTGCTGGTCGTTAGGCCTTTCTTTTCCTTTCTTGTAGCCCGATTTCCAGATCTATTGCCCGATTAGCGGTTCTTTGCTCGTGTATATGGAGTGAGCGCAGTAGCTATTCGGCGCAACGCCAACCTATAGTTGACGTAACTTCACGTCGAAAAGAAGACACCGCTGTATTGTATACGCGATCGTGCACGTAAAGTTTGTAATTCCAGTGCGCACACAACACAAGCACGCAGCGAGCGCACACCGCACGATACATACATCACGTAGTCCGGTAACAACAACAAAAGTTTATTGCCCTTTCGTTTGAACGACACAGCCTCTAAAACGTACGATGTCTTCAGCGCATGGTATGTACGGCGCGTCAGACGCCAAAAACAAAATTTCACGTGTGTTCCGAGTTGACACAACGAGTAAGAAGCAGCAGAGCGTACATCCGAGTGCTCCGCATGCAAATACCATGCCTTAGTGATCAGTAATGAAACGAACGTATACGTACACATGAAAAGTGACACCCGGTACTGCTCGCAGTATACACGCGATTTGCACAGGGTATACGCAACAGCTGGGCATTGCGTAGCTTTCCTAAAGAACACACACAAATAGCAGCGTGCGTGAATCGACTACACCTGACTACACCGCTTGCACGGCGAAAAACAAACAAACAAAAAAAAGGCTGCAAAGTTTCGCGATGCGCGCATGCGCTTGCAAACGTCGCAACGGAAGTCGCGAAATGTTTCGGTGTGCCTTCGCTAGGAGGCGATGCGGGTGTTTGCGATGTGGGGGCTTCACGAGTGTGACGTCAGGGCCTCTCCTTAGTATTCCTTCCTCCATGCTTGCGATGCACGGAACGTTCTTTTTTTTATTGCAACTAGTTTGATTAGTAGTGGTTAATTGTACTTGGGACTCTTTGACATCATCGGGATCATTTCCTAAATGCTCCACTCGTGGCGCACATCGTGTCCTACGTTTACCTTAATTTCTCAATTACTAGATTACTGCCCTTGATACTATTGCCGTTTTAGACATTCTCACACGTTGACCTTTCACTCTGACATAAATTGTTATTTGCCTTTAGTGTCCCTTTAAAGAGAAAATACAGCGTGAGCTGGAGTAGCGGCCTTAATAGAGCCCGTTGAAACTCTCTTAGGGCACCTACTGCAAGTAGAGTTTAGAGGTACCGACTGTACGCCGTAAATCGTCATAATTTTGCACAGTAGCGAAGTACAGGCTACATCATAATGCGAATACCCACTACGTGTGGAACGAAATACGGCACCTATGAAGATGCACACTTTGATGATGCTGTGAATGATCATGAATCATGGCGATAACCCTTTGTAATGGGTGGGAAGCATTAAACACCTACTCGCTACGCAATTCACAAGGTGCGTCGGATTCTATCATCTCTTCTTCCACGCAATATTTCATCTCTTAACGTGACTCCTCTCTCGACTTGACGCCTGTAAACTGTATTTTTCGAAAGACCTTTCAAGCACTGGCGTGGCTCGGCAGTAGTATACTTGCTTGCCACGCAGAGTGCCATGGCTTCGGTTCCGGCTGGAACTTAGTTGTTTTTGTTTTTCTAACTCCGTGTGACCCGTCGCGGTGGTCTAGTGGTTGTGGTGCTTGACTGCTGACCCGAAGGTCACGGGATCGCATCCCGGCCTCGGCGGCCGTATTTCGGTAGGGGCAAAGTGCTAGAGGCCCGTGTGCTTAGATTTAGGTGCACATTAAAGAACCCCTAAGTGGTCTAAATTTCCGGAGCCCTCCGCTACTGGCAGCGAGATCGAGCGGAGTCGGCACCTGGCGGCTCCTGACTGAACCGCGCCTAGTGTGGATTGCTCCATGCGTCGTCTGCTAGCCACGTTGTGTTTGCATGTGCGTGTACGTCATGCAGGACCTCAAACGGCGGTTTGTTTCGTGGGTTAGTGAAACTTTAACCGCTCGTACGTAAGCCTAATACGATGTAAAGAAGCATTTGGCCTTGATCGGCTGTATATGTACTGTAATAAGATCAGTGAGTGCACTTGTCGGGAGTGGTGTGTGTGGTCGTCTTACCCTCCGTTCACGAGAGTCATATCAGTGTAGGTGCCGCTCTGTGGTTCAAGCGCATTGCAAAGTGCACTTGGCGTTGTCCTAAAGCATTCATGTGAAGATAGCCTTTTATCGGCTCGGTGGTAAAAAAAAAGGCTCTCATGCACTTGCGCGTTGTGGTTAGATGTATAACTTCGGGACTGTCGGTTATAGGTTACGCGACGAGCTTGAGTTGTGTATGGTCCTGGTCCCACTACACAGAAATATTTCTGTCAAGTCACGTCCGACAAAAAGGACAGAAAATAGAATGACGCGGAAATCGCAAAACTGAGTGGCCTTGCCAATTTTAACTTGTGGCAAAATTTATACAACAACACCCGTGTACTTAGATTAAGGTACGCGTTAAAGAGCACTGATGGTCAAAATTAATATAAACGGCGTACTTTACATTTATGTCGTGGTAATTTGACGCGAGCCACATCATTTTTCTTTTTTTTCTTTACATTATCTTGAGCGTTTGTGTTGCGTTGTAATAGATTGATGGAAAGCAGCGGACATTATTCGCGTGAAAAAACGTACTTTGGTCCTGTGAAATAAGCGGGCCTTTGTTCCATTACTGTTGTGCAAGTAATCAATCGAAGAAAGTTCCCTGCTGTGCAGTTACCTTTGCGTACTGTTACTGGGATAAAAACAAGCGTGTGTGTGTTAAATGCTTCTGTAGCGCTAAAGCGCTGTCAGCCACGTAGCTTTCCTCAGTAAACCTATCAACTGTCCTACATTGGAAAACTGAATAAGAAATGCGGATGAATATTTGAACACGCAGTGTACAAAGTGCTATTTGAACTCATCGTGCAGGAATACGGGCTTTCTTTTTGTTGCGGGGTATCCAGATCAACAAGAAGTAAATACTTAATTCACTCGCTCTACAGCAGATTTGGTCGCTAGGGGGCCACGGAGTGCGGACGCGCGTCGCATCGGCTCCGCAGATTTTCTATGGTTTTCGGCGATTTCTATCTAGCCATTCAGTTCCGAGTAATCCCAAGTGACTGCGAAAGTCCTGCGGTCTCTCTCGATACCATTGGTGCAGGTGAGCCCGTGTTTCGGTCACTTTTCGAAGATTTCCCGTACCGCCACGCTGGCACGACAGCCAAGCCAGTAGACAAGGCACGGTAGGCCTGACAAGTCGTCGGAGCAAACAGGTGTCCCATCCGCTGCGTCGGCGCCCGAAATGGAAGTCGTGCAAGTCGAAGGAGAGGAGATATCGCCGACAAAGTTCGGAAAAGAGCAGGGATGGAGCGAGATCAAACGAAACACCAAGAAGGCGGCTGGAGACGCCGACCCGGCGAAGAACCAGCAAGCAACGCCAGCGTCTACAGAGAAGGCGGCGTTTATACAGAAAGCGACGCAGTACGTGCGGAAGATCACCATGACGAGCCGAATGCCCAACCTGCCTACGGATGACTACAAGATCATCGTGCGACCCCGGGATGGCTTCAACGTATCGCACTACCAGAAGGACCGCGTCCACTGCTGCATACGCAACGCTGCAGGGGTGGGGCGCGAGGTAGCGGAGGAGGACAGCGTCTGTCTCAATGAGCGACAAAACGTTATTGTGGTAAGCACGCCGTCAGAAGATCGCGCTAGACGATACGGAGGCATTTGCAAGCTGCGAATTGGCGACCGCGAGTTCGAAGCGAGTGCCTACAGAGCGGCTCCGGAGAACACGTCCAAGGGCCTCATCAGGGGCATATCGCTAGACGAAAAGCCGGCGGACGTCGTGAGAAGTCTGGTTAACCACCGCAACCCGAACGTCCTGCATGCCAAGCGCATGGGAAACACGACCAACGTGATAATCCTTTTCGACGGCTACTACGTGCCTCGTTACGTGAACTACGGCGGTATGGTGATAAGGTGCACTCTTTACAAGAAACATATCGATATGTGCTACGAGTGTGGTCGTCTGGGACACAGGGCCGACGTGTGCCCCAACCCGAACGACAAGAAGTGCCGTGGGTGCGGATGCGGCAACCCGCCCGACGATCATCGGTGCGAGCCGGTGTGCCAACTGTGCGGAAAGGGTCACCTCACCGGAGACCGCAAGTGTAAAGCCAAGTACAAGATACCCTACCTAGTCAAGCGCCGACAGTGGGAACGCAGAATGCGCGAGGAGGCTGAGGCCGCCTACAGCAGTAGCAGCACCGTCAACGACGGGGAGGAGGGCTACCGACGACACCAAGGACCGAGACGACGCAGCGGCAACAGTCGATCGGCCTCGAGGGAGAGCCGCGCGCGGAGCCGCTCTCGCTCCCGTACTCGTTCTCGAGCCCACTCTCGCAGCGTCTCCCGACCCCGTTCAGCGAAGCCTCGTAGCACGTCGACGGCCCGAGCCAACCACACAGCTGCAGCCAAAGGCGGAGGAGAAGTTGACACCCATAAATTGAGGTGGGTGGACGTCGCCTCCGGACGCGCGCCCAGCGCACCGCTAACGCGAACCGAGACTGCCATTGATAGAAACCCGGACGTAGACAGACGCAGCAGCTCTTCTTACAATCGCAACAGTGAACCAGAAAGTGTAATGCAGAAACGATTGGATCAATTCGAATCAATGATCCAAAAACTACAGCAGGAAAATGCTAGGTTAAGAAACGAAATTGCCACGTTGAAGGGGGAGGCCCCGACAGTTCCCTTTCCTCCTCCTCCAATTAAACCCGTCGCAGCCGACGTGGCTGCTAGTACAGTCGAGAGTGTGGAGGAAGTCATGGAGGCTCAAGACGCGCACCCCGCACCCACTAAACGTAAGGCACTTGACCCGGAACAGGCTGACGTCAAATCGCAGAAACGCGAGGAGAAACTCCGCGAGCGAGTCGACAGACTCGACGACAAGGTAGACGCGATGATGACCCAACACGCGCAGCAAACCGCGCAGCTTAACAACGCAATTGCTCAGCAAACCGCGCAAACCGAACAGTTGAGCATTGCAATATCTCAGCTCACAAAAATGGTCGCGACGCTGCAAACGCGCATAGACAATATCGAAATGCGACTTCCGGGCGCAGTGGGTCGCCCAGTACGAACGACTGGGAAACCGTACTTTAGGCCGATACCCGACGAAGAGGCGCAGGATCAGCCGGACGGCAAATCATAACACGTACAGTCACCATGGCTCGACACGAAACCACACAAACACAACGCCCACGACAGCATAACACACGGAACACGTTCACTATCTGGCAGTGGAACTGCAGGGGGTACAGGAGGAAACGGGCGCTTCTCCAACAATTCTTACGTAGCCGGCAACGACCGGACGTAATACTATTGCAGGAAACCAATGACCCGGTCAAACTGGCGGGGTACAAAGCTATAGACGAAGCTGTGAACGCGGGAGCACCACCGGCCGCTGCAACGCTAGTGCGACGCAACCTCACCGTGGCGCAACGCGAACTTATGAACGTTAGCATACCGCATGTACTCATAGAGCTATTCCGACGAAAGGGCGCGGCCCCGGCTTGTTTGTGCTGAACGTGTATAGCAGACCCAAAGCCAGACACCGCTTTAGCACGTTACTGCGAGAGGCGCGCGAGGCAGCTGGCGACGGGCCCTTGCTCATCGCGGGCAACTTCAACGCGCCCCACGCGGCTTGGGGGTACGGCTACGAAACGCCAAAAGGTAAGCGCCTTTGGGACGATGCGCAGAATGAGGGGCTCGAGCTCATTACAGACCCTTCCGCGCCTACGCGCCGGGGCAACAGCGTATGTGCAGACACCTCACCCGACCTCACATTTACCAGGAACGTTGCTAGCGCGCGATGGCACAATACACAGGAGGACCTGGGTAGCGATCACTCAGTGATCGAGATCCAGGTCGACGCTGGACCTCACCACCGCGTTCATCGGGAAGGCACCAAGGGCAAGAAACACCGGCTGGTGGATTGGGACGCGTTTCGCAAAGTCCGGAAAGAGCAGAATCGTGGCAGTGCGGCTATCGAGGATATAGATAGCTGGACTGCGACGCTCAAGGGGGATTTAGAAACGGCGACGCGGGAGGTTCCGCCAGAAGCAGAGCTCGAAGTGATAGACAGCAAACTCCTACACATGTGGGAAGCCAAGCGCAGCCTGCAAGACAGGTGGAAGCGTCAACGCCACAATCGAACGCTGCGCAGACGCATAGCACGGCTAAGCAGGGACATGGAAGAGCACGCGTTACAGGTATGCAAAACGCAATGGGAAGAGATATGCAACGGGATGGAGAACCAGCTGGGACGGGCCAAGACGTGGCATCTCCTCCGGCACCTCTTGGATCCGGAGGAGACGAAAACATCGCACGCGCATAAGATTAACAAGTTGCTGCACGACTACAAAGGCACAACCGCGGACTTTCTAGATGACGTGCGAAGCCGTTACTTCCAGTCACGTAGCCCCCTCGCGCACTCACCATACGCCTGGGAGGGTGAGGGTAACGCGGAGCTAGACGAGGACTTCAGCGTTGCAGAGGTGAGGGCGGTACTGCACAAGCTCAACACAAAATCGGCGCCAGGCCCGGACGGGATAACCAACAAAACGCTACGTAACATGGACGATGAGTCGATAGAACAACTGACGGCTTACATGAACGAGTGCTGGAGTGCGGGCGCTATACCGAGCTCGTGGAAAACGGCGCGCATAATTATGATCCCTAAACCGGGCAAACGAGTACACATTGACAACCTTCGACCGATATCCCTTACGTCCTGCGTTGGTAAGGTCATGGAACATGTGGTCCTCGCTCGCCTTACCAACTACCTCGAGGACCTAAACATGCTCCCACACACGATGCTGGGGTTCCGTTGTAACCTTTCCACGCAGGACGTTATGCTTCAACTCAAGCACGATATCGTAGACAATCCCACACGATCCACCAAAGCGATACTCGGGCTCGACCTCAAAAAGGCGTTCGACAACGTTAACCACGCTGCGATACTTGAAAGCATACGAGCGTTGGGACTGGGCGAGAGAACGTACCACTACGTACGGGAATTTATTACGGGCCGCCGGGCCCGCTTAGCGATCGGCGGACTAGAATCATAAGACATATATATGGGTTGTACGGGTACGCCGCAGGGCTCCGTAATCTCGCCCATGCTCTTTAACCTCGTGCTTGTCGGATTACCACGAAAACTAGCTGAGATAGAAGGCCTCCACCACAGCTTGTACGCCGATGATATCACCCTCTGGGTTGCCGAGGGAAATGACGGCCAAGTAGAGCAAACGCTGCAGGAAGCCGTCGACGTGGTGCAGGACTACCTTCGCGACACGGGCCTCGAATGTTCCGCTGATAAATCGGAGCTCCTGCTCTACAGACCCTCGCGCAGGGGCCGTAAACCCAAGAACGCCGATTCCGCATTCGAGTGCGCATATAGAGAAATTAATGTACTCACATCAGACGGCGCTGTCATCCCACAAGTTAACACCATTAGGGTACTAGGCTTGCGCCTGTCCGCCAACGGCCACAACGGCGAAACCATTCGCAGACTAGAGGGCGCAGTCAATGAAACAATCCGGTTGCTGAAACGAATAACAAATCGACATAGCGGAATGAAGGAAAGCAATACCATTCGCCTTGGTACATGCTTTCGTTATGACCCACATAACGTACGTCGCCTCCTACCTCAAGTGGCAGGCGACTGAACGCGCCAAACTAGATCGTCTCATCCGCAAGGCGTACAAACGCGCAATTGGATTACCGGTCAATACTAGCACGGAAAAATTTCTCGAGCTGGGGTTACACAATACTCTAGACGAGATAATCGAAGCACACAACATCTCCCAGTACGAACGTCTGGCGAAGACCAGAACCGGTCGACACATCCTCGAGGCACTGGGCATCAACTACCATACGCAGCGCGGCGAAAAGGTCGGGATACCCAGACGTATTCGCGAGCGCATCGTCGTTCTGCCGTTGCCTAAGAACATGCACCCGACACATCACATCGGTCGGCGCAACAGGCGCGCCCAAGACCTTGAAAAGAAATACGGCAGCAGCAAAGACACAGTTTACGTGGACGCGGCCCGTTACGAGTGCCACCGCGGCTTCGCGGTCGCGATCACGGATCACGTAGGAACTTGCGTCACGAGTGCGACGATAGGCACGGAAGAGACGGAGGCGGCCGAAGAAGCTGCCATAGCCCTCGCGATAGCAACCACGGACGCCGAGGTGATAATAGGCGACTCGCAGGCGGCGATACGCAACTACGCCAGCGGCCGGATCTCCCGCGAAGCGGCCCGCATTCTCCAAATTCACGAAGGCAACATTTGCCGCAAAAACGAAAGTTTCCTCATATGGACCCCCGCCCACACGGACCCTCCGCTTGCGGGCAACGCGACTGCCCACGCCGCGGCTCGAGGACTTACACGCCGAGCTGCGACGCCTGCCGACAGTCCCGATGTCTCGCACACTTCGACAGCGATGCGGGAATGGACGTGGGGGGATCGCATGACCACTTTCAGAGACATCACACAACACTACAGACTGAACAGATGCAAATATCCACCACCCCACGCCAAACTAAACAAGAAACAGCAGGTTGCCTGGAGACAACTACAGACACACACGTACCCGAATCCGGTGATCCTTCGCCTCTGCTACCCAGACATTTATACGTACGACGCGTGTAAAGCATGCGGAGCCAGAGCGACGCTGCAGCACATGCTGTGGAAGTGTACCGGTAGCGAGCAGCAGTCCCCTACGAACCCGGTAGACATGGCAGTCTCGAACCGCGAGGCGCGGTGGGAGGCGGCTCTGCTCAGCCACGACCTTGCCGATCAACTGTGGGCCGTCCGGCACGCCCAGGATGCCGCCAGGGTCCAAGGACTCGAGGCCGTCACCTAGGCCGGGGTGCTTGTAGCCCCACCCCACCCAATGACGCCGGACATGTCCAATAAAGTTTTTACTCACTCACTCGCTCTACAGCAGTGCGTAGTAGATAGAACACAAGTTGAACATGTACAAATAAAACAAGAAAACGATATCCATTGCGAAAACGCCGACTGTTGCCGAAGGCGAGCAACCCCGTTCGTTGGTAGAATGCGCTTCTCTCACAAGTAATAGTAACGTTCGGCGCGCCTCGTGCATTAATTCGGGAATGGAGAGCGCACATGTTACCAGAAAGCTGCAGTCAACGCAATTTGTTTGCCGGAAGTCGGGTCAAATCGCTCACAAGCGCTGTTGTGTGTGTTTGTATACGCGCCAACAACCGCCTATCGACACTAGCGCGGCGACGGTGCTGCCACCTCTAGCCCGATCTCGCGGCGAATACGGTCTCTCTCATAATCAATCGTGGTCTTGGGACGTAGAACCCCAACACTTATTATTATTACGCAAACCAACCGGGACTCACCCGCCGTAATCCGAGACGCAAGTGAATCACGCTCGGATTTTCCCCATGTCAACGAAAAGGCGCCTTGTGCCCGTGCGTTTGATATCGCGTGTGTTGATACGAGCGATAACACGTGGACATTGAAACGCGAGCGCTGAAGGAATAAAAAAGCGGCTTCTCTACTCCTTCGCCATTTGAGTGTCAGAGTGGTGTCACTGAATATGAAACGTCCATTTGCTACTCCACTGCGTCAACAGTGCTTCCTTCATTGGACATTTTTTGCACTGTTTTATTTGAATCGTTTTGCAGAGCAAACTCCCTGTAACGCTGACGGTACTCTCCGACGTCCTGCGCATGCGCAAGTACTCCTCGAACCCCGCTTCCAGGAATTATGGGAGCAGCTAGTCATCGACATAGTGGACCGACAAGCCTGGAAAGTGGAGAGTTTTGACAACCTCACTTCGCTGGAATCGTACTGCGAGGACGTCCGACATTACCCGGTCGAGGTGAGACGCTCTTTATTCATTCTGTTGCGGGGCTCGGCTGCACGACCCGAAAGTCATGAGTTCGAACCCGGCCGCGGCGGTCGCATTTCGATGGAAAGGAAACGCTAGAGGGCAGTGTACTCAGATTTAGGTGGACGTTAAAGAGCCTCAGGTGGACCAAATTTCCGGAGCCCTCCCCGACGGAATCACGCATAATCGTGATATTCCGGACGTAAAACCTCAAGTGTTATTATTTTTATTATTTATTCATTATTTATTCAATGATTATCCCACCTAACCCGAACGCGCTACAGCAGGGGGGTTACAGTGATGATAAAAACAAATCTTCATTTACACAACGCGTTCGACGATTTCCATTCCAGAAGGTGCGGTATTCTGAAATCTCAAAACAGTAATCAGTATGTGCAGAGACGTACTGAGGCCTGTGTAAGTGTATTTCCTGTCGAATGCCGTTTTTTTTTTTTCATTTGGGAGTTTCCTTGCTGCAGGCAAGGACACCCCCATATGTAAGTGACCACTTGTTGACTTTCGTATTCAAGTGTGTACTTGCCAAGTCAAGGGATGCACAGTCCTGCTTGGAGGTAAATCATTACCTGACGAGTGAACTTAGCACAATTTACGTGGCATAATATTCGACAAGCTCTTGCAAGACATGCAAACTTGGACATCAGTGAGAGAGGGGCCTTGTTTTTTTGCTTGAGTCGACGTAAATAAGCTGATAATGATAATGCTGGAAGGCCCGCAAACAAAAAAGTTATTGATAAGCTAAATTTCCCGCGATTACATTTATTTATGTTGGGTCGGGAAATCTGTTGTGTTGACAATAAAGTGTCTGTGTCCTTTTACGGCTAAGCTGTCTTACTCTACCCTGTGCCGTCGCCGTCGTAGTAGTAGTAGTAGTAGTTGTAATAATAGTAGTAGTAGTATAGGCGTCACGCAGGTCACGTGACCACAGGTTGAGTGAATAAATAAATAATGAATAAAACTAAATAATGATGGCGATGCTATTAAAGTGATGATGTTAGAAATTACAATGGCGATGATGATGGCTGTTTTGTATTGAAACTCATCACCATTACTATCGTTGCACTTTCTCTGTCCAACGGCTTTCACGCCGTGAACTGGCCGACTCTCTCTTTCTCTCCCTCTTTGTAGAATGAGCGAATCCGCATGAAGCAGCGAAGAGAAGCCGCCCTGAGGCTGAGATCCAATCCTGAGCGTTGGTCTCGGCTTGCCCTGGATGCACTTAGAGAGTTGGCTGCGGATTCGCCTGGCCCCGCAGTGGCTACCTTGGCGCAATCCGGACTTCTAGGTGCATTCAAAGACTTCGCTGTTCACACCCGCTATTTTAAGGTAAGTACAACAATCACCTAACGACAGGCCTCGGGTATTCGAACTTGGAGTACTTTGTAAAAAAGCGATGAGCTGGACGGAATTATTTTTGATAGCTTGTGGCGATGGGAAAAGAAACGGCATATGCATCTGCAGTACTACCGGCGTCCGTTATCTTTTGTCTGTAGTCCACTGTGACTGAATCCGAATAGGTATTTAAATTTGTGGCACGTAGAATTCCCTGGTATTAAATATGCACTTTCATTTACACTCTGAGACGTATATTTTTTCACGTCTCTTACAGGGCAAAATCCGTTGTCCACTGGTTGCGCATGGGGTACGTGATATTTATTACAATGCGTTAGCACGCGAAAGTCGCACGTTCGATCCCGGCCGCGGCGGTCGCCTTTCCAATGGAGGCAAAAATGTTACAGGCCCGTGTACTTATAGTTAGGCGCACGTTAAAGAGCCTCTGGTGGTAGAAACTTCCTGAGCCCTCCTCAACGGCGTGCCTCATAATCATATCGGGGTTCTGACGCGCGAAACCCCAAAAAGACGCCCTTTTATCAGCGGAGCTCTTTAAGCTTTGGAAACCCCCGGTTTGCCTCGACACGAAACTATCGTGAACGGCCTTTCGGGTGCAACGCAATGAATCGGCCGGAGGGTGCTCTTTTCTTCCTCTTTATCTTATGCTTTGCTCCCCGAACACGTGCGCCCAGCGCGCGCTCTCCCGCTGCGCCGTTTTGACCGGCGTGGGAAGCAATAACTCGGATGGGCGAGGGAACGAGTACAGAGAGAAAGAGAAAGAGATAGAAATAAAGACAGAGAGTAATGAAGAGAAAGAAAGGCAAGAGAAAAAACATACAAAGACAGAGAAAGAGAGATAGAAGGAAACAGGCACAAAAGAGAGATAGAAAGAAAGAAAGAAAGAAAGAAAGAAAGAAAGAAAGAAAGAAAGAAAGAAAGAAAGAAAGAAAGAAAGAAAGAAAGAAAGAAAGAAAGAAAGAAATAGAGAGAGAGAGAGAGAAGGAAAGAGGAATCGAGAAAAAGAGACAAAGAGAAGAGGGAAGGGAAGAAGGAGAAAGAAATATAGAAATTGCTACAAAGAGTACGAAATAGATAGAGAGAGAAAGACAAGAATAGAAATAAAAAGTGTCAAAAAAGAGATACGAAAAGCAGAGAGAAAGATATTGAAAGAGAAAACTAAATAGAAAAAAAGGGCAGGCCGCCCAGTTCCGCACTTCTTTCAGGCTCGGCACCACAATTGCGAAGGGCCTTAATTTTTTTTAATGAAGTAATATTGGCAGTACGAGGACAATTAGCAACAATGAACCGAGCTGAACGATTTTGGACGGTTTGTAGTGCACTTACAAATGTACGTTCTTCACGTTATCTTGCATTTCACCTCACACGCAGGTCACAAAGAACATCATGGAATCGGCTGGCGTCACGGTGTTCGTAGCGGGACACGCATCCTCGTCTACGCACGACATTGACAAGCTGGACCCCATCATGCTCGTCGGCTACAGCGAGCGCTGGGAGGACAGGAAAGACACGGCGCTCTGGCACACGTGTCTCGCGTCTCACTACTCGCTCAACACGCACCACCAACAGCACGAACTGTGGCACGCCGAGGACTCTGACGATAAGTGCGTTCGCAGTGCTGTCAAGAACAGGTTAAAGTTAAAGGGACGCTGTAGTCGGGTACAACTTTAGAAGTCAGCGGCATTTCCTCCTCAAAGGCGGATGAACACAACCCTGCACCAATGGGCGCCCACTCGGGACTGACGTCATGAGCGGGACGGCCGGTGGCTCCGCCTTCGGAGATTATCGGCGCGTGCATGAGCGGGATTATTTCTTAAGTCGCGGAGGCGATCGGCTGCCGCGCTTCGGTCGCCTGGCCGGGGCCTCTCCTGACTTCTTAAGTTGTATCCGACTATAAAGGGAAACAATGAATCGGTTTAGATTGATAAATGGTACTCTGAGAACGCTAAGTCATTAATTTTCCCATGATAGACATGGATATTAATAGGGGAGAAATCGAGCTGAGAGTTTTATTTTTTTGAATTTCGCGCCGAAATATCCGTGGTTGACGTCGAGGATTTCAAAGTGTATTTTTCGTATTTTGGCGGCATTGGCTCAATGAAATTCATTCCAACTTGGTATGTTAAGTCTCTGGCCCGCTCAGTGGACGACATTGTTCGTTTTAACCGATTAGTAACTAGGTAGGCCCTAACAGACACCGTCGAAATCTGTGACGTCACGAAGATCGGTGCGGGAATTTCAAGGTGGTGTCGCCACCTGCATTTTGTTTTTGCGCTTTTCCTCGCTTACCAAGCGTCTTCTCGTGGCAAGCGTAGTGAATTTAGCATTGCGAAAGCGTACTTTACTGATACGGGAAAAATCGTTTTTTTTTTCTCTCTTTGGTCTCTTTAAATTGAGGACAACGCAGCGAGCCGTGGAAAGTAAAATGATAGGAGTAACCTTAAGGGACAAGAAGAGAGCAGAGTGGGTCGGGGATCAAGTGGTTGTTAGGGACATCTTAGTTGAAATCAGGAATAAATGGGCATGGGCAGGACATTCAGCGCGTAGGCAGGATAACCGCTGGTCATTAAGAGTAACTGACCGGATTCCAAGAGAAGGCAAACGCGTGAGGGGGAGACAGGAATTTATGTTGGCAGATGAGATTAAGAAGTTTGCGAGTATAATATGGCCGCAGTAAGCACAGGACTGGTTAACTTACTAATTAGTTTTCTGGAGGTAATCCGGAAGCTGTAGCGCTCCGTAGCCTAGCGTGGGAAGAAAGTTTACCATGCATGATGTCGCAGAAACTTCAATAGCAAACGCTGCAGCAGTACGAGAAAGAGATTATAGCAAGTAGCCGATGCCCAGAGCAAAACCAATTGCTGGAGCAGGTTCTGCGTGGATAGCGATCGACTCCAGTGAAGCGCTAAACTGAGCGAGCGTGTGCACAATGAACCTAATCCAACTGAACCTAAACTAAACCTAAAACTCAAAATTGAACCTAGACCTAAGCCTACAGCAATGGATCTAAACCACAATGCACTGCTTACAAAACCCAGCGAGGTTTGGTGAAAATCAGCAGATAATGAAACCGAGGAAGGTATAGGAAACGTTAATTGACACTGTTTTAAGTGTATTGTAACAACTGTGATATAGATGTCAAGAAAAGTAAAGTGGACGAAAAGACAACTTGGCGCTAGAAAGGACCGAACTTGCGACCTTCGGACGAAAAGACATCTTACCGCTGGCAAGGACCTAACCTGCGACCTTCGTATCCGAAGGTCGCAGGTTCAGTCCCTGCCACCGACAAGTTGTCTTTTCGTCTACTTTACTTTCTTCACATATATATCACAATAATACAATACACTTAAAACAGTACAGTTTCCTTATACCTTCTTTGGCTTCCTTATCTGCTATTCTTGATTAAGTTTGTGCCAAACAAAGAAATGAACCCTCGAAAATTTCCTTCCTTCGTTTATTCATAGCGAGCTTTAGGTAGTTCATGTAGGCATTCTACTTTTTGTGTTCTGCAGGCGCAGTGTTTGTTACATGCAATTACGAAATTCTCATGCTTCAAGTGTTCACGCAAATGTTTATCTTTTTTCTTCACCTTGCTTCGTGCTAAGGGAACGGGAATGCTGGAAAGCCCTTCCGGAGCTTCTCTGCGACAAGTCTTCCAGGTGCTTGCAGAAGGAGCTCAACGGAGTCGTGTCACCCGACATGTGGACAGTGCAGACGCAGTTTTACTTGGGAATGCCCGAAGTGTGGTTAGATCGCGTGACGCGGATGGCAGAGCAACTCGCCGAAAGAACGCCATCCAGAGAGTCGAACGTCACAGTCACGTGAATTTGCTATTAATTCGAATATAAATATCTTCAAGTCAATCAAACACCATTAGGTGAAATCACTCGGGGACCCTTGAGGTGCGAATAAAACATCAGTACGAATAATAAGTACGAATAAACCATCAGTCCGGATAAACTAGGTACGAATAAACCATCTTTCTGCACTCTCCCTAAAAAAAATTTGAGGTGGCCTTAACTCTTGACTGTGTGTATGGTCCGATGTGCACATTCAACATTTTTGAATTTTATAACCTTAATTAAAGTGTTGAATTTATTTCTTATTTCAACTCTTAAAGCTCAGACCGTTACAAGGGCGGGTTTCAGTAGAAATTTCAAATAACCATAGGTCGGCAAGCTCACTCATGAGTCGACTCACTCAGACTGAGATCGGCCCGTGAACCTGAGTCTGACCCACGAAACACAAAACGTCGAAAAAACTTCTTGAAACAAGTAAAGTATATACACGCCTTGGTATATTGTGCGATGTTGAATAAACGTTTTCCATTAGAACCTTTGTAGGAAACGTTGAGGAAACGTTTTGTGCAAGAAGTATTTTCTAAAAGTTTACGAAACGTCTTTTTCTAGAGCATTTAGGGATGTATAGCGCAAATTAAGCAGTTTCGGTCGCTGCACGTCCTTGATGGTAAATTTTGATTGGTTTAACGGCGTGCGCAGTGGCGAAAAAAAAGTTGCTTTAGGACGCAAAATCGACGCACTTGACATATGCATTTTATTGCCTGCGATCATTTGATCGCCGAAGATCGATCGTTGCTTGTTGACAAATTGCGAAGCCTTGATACAAAAAAAAATTACACCATCTCCCGCTAAAGGGGACCATGAGGCGATGCGAAGCCGGAGCACTTGCACGATCGCGTTCCGTTGGCGATCGTTGGGCATGCTACCGACTTCGCGTCGTGGAACGCGAAGAGGGACGCTACGCGCGTCGTATCTTCCGTCTAGCCTGGCCGTTAGTTCTCACAGGGCGAGCGGGGAACGCGGTCGACAGGTGGGCGAGAGGGGGGCAGCGTAGGAGAGGAGAGAGAAGGGGAGGGGACGCGCATGCGCTCGAGCTCACCGCGGCGTTGCGCAGGATTTCGGCATGTCTAGCCAGCGCCCTCTAGAATATTTTTTTTCTAGGTGGCATTGGTCTAGCCCGCGTTTCAGAGGAAGAGAGGAAAGAGGGAGGGGAGAGGGGTATGGGAGAGGGGAAGGGGAGAGGGAAAGTGGAGAGGGGAAGAGAGGGTGAGTGGAGAGGAGGTGTGTGGAGAGGGTATGCGCATGCGCAGTAAGGGTGATCACGCCGCACACCACCGCCACCGGATTGAGCTCCGCCTTAAGATACTTCGCATCTAAAAAATGGCAGCGCTGCGCCCACGTGCGTCGATAACTTTCTTCGCAAGTCATCCGACATTGACCTCGTCCGGTTTGGCGTTTGCGTTGGAAAAGCATAGCCTTTGAGGTTTATCCCGACAGGAAGACGAGGAAAATGATTTCTCCACAGCAAAAAATTGCCACTTGAGATCGAAACGTCGTTTTGAATATGTCATGTACAAACCGTGCCGGAAATGATACATAATTGGCTTCGAAAATAGAATCTGACGCTTGGAGTAATAAAAACATTCCGAACATTGATCAGAAGCATTGCCTTAGAGATTTTTTACTAGAACTACTTATAGAAATCTGTTACTTACGCGTGAATCAGGACGCCACCTATTTCGTTTTTTACGCGTAATATTAGTCAGACATTCCTTTTACAGTTTTGCTAAATTCATAGTGGTTTTTTATTCGTTTGTTTTCTCAATTTTGCTGTTTGTTGCGAACACCGCTAAGGTACGCTCCCTATTGTCGCAGTTGGTTTCGCTCTAGGGTGCTATTCTGGACTTCCGCCATTTTCTGTCAAATTTGACGTAGGCGTGACGTGTACACAATGATGACGCAAACGCATGAAATGCTTGCGAAACGTGACGTGATGGGGACATAAGATGCAAAGAAACGTGCAATTAAATAGTATTTTGTATCTGAAATTGTTAATGTAACAACAAAAAAATAAAAGAAAAGTGAAGCGTTTAGTTTTAAAGTTGTGAAGCAGACGATAACGTCTGCAATTTAGCGCCATATTTGGAGATGAGCGACAAAGCATAGTAACTTTTTTAGCCAGTAAGCGAACCAGCCAAGCCAGCGTCGACATTGCCGACATCGTTATTTCGCTGGTTGTTTTGTGTAGGTGTTCTGTGGTTATGTGGTTATGTCGGCAGATCGCGAACAGTGGGCCGCGATGTTGCATTTTTTTACCGATCGTCCCTGTATGGGGAGGGTTGTTTGCAACTTACTACCGGAGGTACGATGGGAGCCGTGACAGACGATGACAGAGCGCCTTTACCGCCTGGGCCCCAGCAGCAGGCCGCCGCTGGAGTGGCGGCAGCTCGAGCTCGAGGCGCGGAATGACGGTGCAGTCAGGTAAGCTTGCGTTTCACTCAGGTGGTGTTGAAGTTTCAGCTATGCACATGCTTATTGCAGGAGAACAGGCGGATGGCCGTTCGATTTGGCGACGCACGTTCGGTGGACGACGCCCGCATCGTTACAAGTATGCGCGTTGACCCCGTCTTGGGCTGCGGTGGCCCTTCGTTCCCAGGGCCCGCGGCGTCCAGAAGCGCTATAAGGAGCTGCACAGCATTGCAAGTATTAATAATGCCCCTTCTGTTCCTTCTGTCTTTTTTGTTGCGGTGGCTGTTCCGCGTCTACTTTATCTTAAGTAATGTGCCAACTAGCCCAACAGCCAGCTGAGTTATTTATAACGTCTCCGATGTGCAAAGTATCTTCCTGAACTGTCGTGATCATTAAGATGGTGCTATATGTTTTGCTGAGGATGCGTAAGGACTACTGTAAGTAAAAGTTACAATCATGTAAATATACATAAGCAGAAGCAATAAGAGTTAAGTTTCAGGACCTCACGTTACGCGCGATCAATTGAATCTGAAAGATAAAGTCTAGGCGAATCTCAATCCACAGAAGTGATGCACCTCCGAAGGTGTTAACTGTGGAAGGTACTTCCACGTTGCTTACAACATACGGATAAGAAGTGCGTAATGGCCACAGCAAAGAGGAATTGTAGTATTTCATGCAGTTGATGTTACATTGGACTGGCAACACTAAGAAGTGCACAAACTGCATTCAAAGAGATGTCTTTTATGCAGATGTGCTGGTTTCAAAACTGGCTGGTACAATATTAGAGGCATCCTTTGTTGTTGTTGGCAGCAGTGAATGATAAGACAATGATGTAAGCAATGAGACAACTTGACTGCTTTTTATTATTGCAAGGATGATGAATTGACTCACAATGATGAATTAACAGAAGAAGATCAATTGACTCACAATACATTATGAAATATCATGTATTACTCTTGCATGTAAACTTTTATAGTCCACCAGAGAAACCAGGACAGAAAGTAGCTACACAGTGCTGTGCCCACGTTGCCCCTTTCGGTACTGGTTCGTTTTGTGCCTATAAGCGTTTACATAGATTACCAACCACAGCAAGCTTGTGCTCTTGCATGTACGAGTGGCTACTACATGAATAGAGCTTTTGTACACACCTGTCAGACTCGTACAGTCATCACATGGGTTCGCATTGTGAATAAAGTGCCAAAAACAATGCTCTGGAATGGCATTCAATGTTGCATGCACTGCTGCAAAATAACACAGGCTGTTTACAGAGTCACTATGGTCTCAACAAACTAGTCCTCCTACGATTTGCGGCAGAAACTGAGCATGCTTTTGCCTAACTGCTTGGTACAATTAGCATGCTCTCAATGAACGAACACAATGAAGCTTTTGTCAGAATACAATTCCTGCAAGAACACAAGTACAGGGGATAGGTATAGGATCGAATACAATGCAAGTGGCTACTTTGTCATGAGAAACAGCAAGAGCTTCTTGTGTTTCACGTTTCTGTGCACATCTCGCAGGAATGTAAACCCCATTACATCGAGTCGTGCCCAGCTGTGAACCACTACAGAGCGTGATCCTGCCTTTGCCTACCCGCCTGGTTCATGTCTACTGCAGCCGTATCGTCGCTATTGTTGTTGTAAAGGTCCGCATATTCGCATTCGAGTTCTTCAGTGCAAGGGATGTCGTCTCGCTCAGGCAGGTGCTGCCAACACCGAGGTTGTGAAGCACGACACAAACTGCGATGATCTTCGACGTGAAGAGTGGGCCATAGTACAGTGTTCTGTACCTCTGCAAGCATCGAAAGTGGGCCTTGAGGGCTCCAGTGCACAGTTATACGACGCACCGCAGTGAAGAGTGGGTGCGGTGGAATCGGGCAGCAGAGGATTCTGCAGGATGTGCTCCAGGGATGGGGTTAAGTAGCCAAGGTTGAAGCGAGTGTGCACTATCACCTGTGGAGGACAGTGTTTCAATTAGCATAATATGAATGTATACATGAATATGTACTAATCCTTTATCACTTCTTTTAACTTATTCGAAGACATCGTGTCACTGATATGCACTGCTTTCCTTTTTTTTACAGCTAGACATATTCACAGAATTGCTTGTCTGGTTAGGTTACATAATTACGGCTTTTGAAATGCTCCAACGAAAAAATTGCTTTATCAACTCAATTCCTTCGTCAGGAGGAATGACAACGAAGCTACTGAACTGCAGCCCTTAACTTCTTTTATAGAGAAGAAGGGGCGAGTGACAGAAGGCGCATCTTCTTTGGTGGTAAGGGTGTTGTGCTTTCTTTTGATTGCATGGGACTGATGCGCGGCTGCAGACGGTCAGCGCACTCAAGGCTTGGTTTCCCTTAGATTTTTTTTGTGCTTAGGCCGTCAATGAAACGTGACAGCAGGTTTCTTTTGCATCCGTTTGAGTTGTTTTTTAGCGCTTTTTATGAACCATGACTGAAATACCTTTGAGTTGTCAGTTGACTTATTTTATTGCTATATAGCACATGGCTGTGCTTGCTTATTTGTATTTTTTATACAAGTTGTCCTTTCTACACCTAATTGTATTTATGAATGTTCTGTATCATCGCATGCTTACTATTTATTATTTCACCACTTTATAATAAAGGATCATACAATCTCTTCATGAAAGTTTATTTCATTCTTGACCGTTCATTGCACTAGTAGTCTTTCCCATGACCATAGAAAGACAAGTTGCAATTATACACTGAGAGCAAGTCGGATTACTGTGTGCCGCCTCGGGTCTCAGTATGACTTGTTTTCTCAAATGTGAGAAAACAAGTCATACTGAGTCATTGCTGACCCGAAGGTCGCAGGATCGAATCCCGGCCGCAGCGGCTGCATTTTCGATGGAGGCGAAAATGTTTGAGGCCCGTGTACTTATAGATTTAGGTGCAAGTAAAAGAACCCCAGGTGGTCGAAATTTCCGGAGCCCTCCACTACGGCGTCTCTCATAATGATATGGTGGTATTGGGTCGTTGAAACCTAGATATTATTATCATATATTTCTGCACAAGAAGCACTACTTCTGTGAAGATGTGAAGACACGTTTCACTTTTGTGTTATGCCGATTCCTATGACGGAGGGATCAGCCATGTTTTTTTTTTTAGTACGACATGCAAAGAGTAGCGGAAAGCGTCACCCTTAAAAGGTATCTCATGTATATTCAACAGGTGATCCCGCCTTTGAGAAACATAGGCAGGCGGCTGAAAATACAGTTGTCTAATTATCTCCGGTTTAGGGCGTTATATATAGGACTCCGTGTTTTCGGAGTTTACTTTTTGGAGGAAATTCAGCGTTTATCGGAATTTATTTCTCGTAAATCTCCAATTCACTGAAATTCGGTGTTTAATTTTGCATTATATGTTCTTGCAATGTCTTCTTCTTAATTTTATTTCCAATGAAAATGCGTTGCATTGTTGCTGATAATCCTTTTTTCAATCCGTTCCTTGTTTCTCACTTCCGATTAATTTACCCTGTTACTAAGGCGGTTGATCTGCACTGCTGTAAACCTGCCAGAGTGCACTTTTGGGGGCAGCAGGACCTAGTCAAGCTGCTTTTCAGCTTTTTCTCCTTGCCTCCCTCATGCTCTTGGTGAAAGACGAAGGATTTATTATTATTATTATTATTATTATTATTATTATTATTATTATTATTATTATTATTATTATTATTATTATTATTATTATTATTATCAATACTCCGAAATCTTAGATGAAATGATATCTGAACATGGAAACATGTGAACACACTAAGTGTATTTTAGGTGTCTGGAAGGTTTGAACGCGCAAACACATATACATGCAGCAAAAGGGGGAGTTGGGCTAGTTGGTTTGCGCTCACATTAAAACAGCGCAAAAGACGCAGGACACAGAAAGACTTGACAACGCGAGCGCTGAACTGACAACTGAATGCTTTATTCAAGCGAAATATAGAAAGAGAGAAGAAGAAAGAACAAAAAATACGCACGCAACCTATGCACATGACAAAAGACCACTTGTAACATCATTATGTCTTCTCCAAGTACGTCAACTCGCAATTAAGTAACGCAATCGACGGTGCGCTTGCACACGTGTCACCGCTTTTGCAGATAGCGAAGGCTTCAGCTATCTCTCTTATGCGAGAATCCCTGTGTCTAAAAATGGCGGTCGTGCGGCAGAATTCTGGGGTGCAACCACAGGCGGCAGAGTGGGCAGACAAATGGGAGAACTGCGCACTCTTTAAAGAGCTATGGCGCTCACGCAGGCGAATGTTGAGGCAGCGCCCCGTTTGCCCCACATAAACCTTACCGCATGAAAACGGAATAGAAATAGAATAAACAACATTGTTTTTGCAAGGGACAAACGGCATGCGGTGCTTGACTGTGCACGTTCTGCTAGACGACATATTCACACTCGTGGACAACTTATCAATTCTGGCACACAAGCTGTTGAGCTTATTTTTGGCGGAAAAGTGAACATCATCTTTCTTTCTCTTTCTTCCCTTTCTTTCTCTCTCAGTCTTTCTATTTCTCTCTTTCGTTCCCTTTCTGCCTTGCTCTCTGTTTTTTCAATCACTTTTTTGTGTCTGTTTATTTGTATCTCTTTCTGCCTATTTCTTTCACTGTCTTTCTGTCTCTCTATTTCTTTTTATCTCTATCTTTCTCTCTTATCTTTCTCTCTCTCTCTCTGTACTCGTTCTCTCACAAATCAGAGTTATTGCATCCCACGCCTCACAAATCGTCGCACGTGTTGTGGTTGCGGAGCAGAAGATGAACAAGAGGACAAAGAGAGCGCGTGCTGGCCGAGTTATTGCGCTCATGATGATTATGATCGCTTTGTACACGACCGACGAAGTTTCTCCTGGCGAAAAATTTCGATTTTGTTTTTACTCGGTAGTGACGCTTACCCAATTCCTGTGGGTCATATCTGCCCGACGTCTTTTGTTCCCGACGGACAGACTTAAGCTCGGCTTAAAAAACATTGCAGCATATCCATGGGGTGAATGATGATGAGTGGGGCGAAGCTCCGGAGGGCATCATCGGTAGACCGTGAATACGAGTAATTCGCCCCACTAAAGTAAACACGTGAGAAATGTTAAACATCAAACTTTCTCGCATCGGCTGCTCAACAGTCACCTGTGAAGCGCCGGCGGTGGCCATTTCTCCTGATGTAGGGCTTGGCTGGAGAAGTTCCAGAGGGATGGTCTCGGGACTAAGGCCTCGCAGGCGGCGACTGTAGCGGTGGACAGGAGTATCCACTGCAGGAACGGGTTGCGGGATCGGACTGGCAGAACCGCTTCGTGAAGGGGTGGTGAGCATCAGGCATTGGTTGGTTGGTTGGTTGGTCCTCAGTTACTTGGCGCAACCCACCACGGGGGATCGGCCATGAAACAGGCGGTACCTTATTTTAGAAATTAAATTGTTTTACAATACGAATAAGTTTAGGAATGAATGTTTTAAAAAATTAGATTCACTGGTACAATCCAGATGTTAAAAAAAAAAAAACATTTGAATAGGTTGAAACAGTGAAATGGTGCATAAACTTAACATTCTATTCTTTTTGTTTCCCGTAAAAACTCGCACACGGCTGCGCAAACGTTCCTGTGGCTAAAGCCCATTTCAGTTGCACCAAAGGAAAGAATCACCGGAAGGGATAAATTTAAGCCCATCCTTCGGAGAGGTTGATCTAGCAATCGTTTTCTTTGATTTGTGAACAATCTGCATGTTAAAAAGAAATGATGCAGAGATTCACTCTCGTTGCAGTGGAGGCATAAGGGTGACTGTACCAGACCCGACCTGTGTAGGTAGAAGTTCAGTGGGGGAACTCGGCATCTTATCCTGGTAATTGATACTTCTTCCCTTCTAGTGCAGCACCAACGATTTCTTTATGGATACTTAAGGTGTGGAAACTCAGATGTTGCCAAAGCCGATTTGGCAAAGGTATCCGTCGTTGCAAACTTTTCAAATCGTGCTGCTGACACGAACGCCACCGTCGGCAATATCGAGATTATGGGACCATTATGTGATGCCACCGCAAGTGCATCTGCATATTCATTGAGGGTTAGACCCTTGTGCCCTGGTACCCACACTAAGCGAATAAGGCGATAATGTCTTGGGACAAGGGAATAAAATACTTCTAAGGCATTCGAGAAATTAGGTGCAGTTAATGCAGAGCAGATAGATAAACAATCTGTCAGAATGACAGCTTCTGTTATTGATAGGGGCAATTTACGTAAGGCTAGGACAATGGCAAGCAATTCCGCTTGATAAATAGGCGTAAAGTCGGGTAATCGAATTGAAAAAGACCAATCCAAAGCTGAGGATGCAATTCCCACTCCTGCCTTTTCTTCACAAACTGAAGCGTCAGTCGCTATAACGATGTTTGTTTCTAAATGTGACAGGTGGTCTTCCAAAACGGCATTCAGGTACCTATTGGGTAAATGTTTGCATTCTTTAGGAAATATATTGTCGAACTCTATTCTAATTGTTTGAGGAGATCTGTTAAGTACAAGTACTTCACGAATGTTTACTTGTATTTTTTCCATAAGCTTTTGTGCGACAATCACTTGTGGGCACCTTAATCTAGACCACTGCTGGTTAAAAAAGGACGTCGGCTCATTGATAAAAACATAAAGTGACCTTCTCTGAGGTGTCGCATATATCTTTAGGAAGGTACGTACGGTTAGAATTTGGAACCGTGTAAGAAGAGAAGGCAGGCGCGCTTCTTTATACAAAATATTATTTGCGACAAATTTAGTAAGCCCAAGACATAATCTTAATGATTCGCGTTCTAGCAGAACCAGTCGTCGAAGTTTGTACGCAGGTGCTCCGGAAAACAAGACGCAGCCAAACTCCAATATCGGGCGTATATACATACAATAAATCATAATGAGCACATCACGACGTAAACCAGATCGTTTACTGCTGACTCTACGAAGCATCCCTACCGCCCGTGCTCCTTTAACTGCCATATTTTCTATATGCGCATCCCAATTGAGTTTTTCGGTATAGATCACCCCTAAATACTTGACTGATTCCACCTGCGGAATGACATCTTGTCGGTAAAGTAACGAAATTTGCACTGGGACACTTAGTGGGAAAACTGTCATTGCGCTTTTCCTTATGTTCAAAGATAAATTAATGCCCTCAAGCCACGTTTCCAGAGTGTTCATATATATTTGTAGAATTTGATACAGTGTATGTATATCTGCAGCTGAAGCAAAAAATGCAATGTCGTCGGCATATACATACACCTGCACGTCACGTTGTAAAGGGATAGTACACAGTAATATATTAAATAATAATGGTGACAATACCGAGCCTTGCGGAAGACCTCTAGTTTGTTTATAGTTTGAAGAAGACACACCATATTGAGAGCAATAAAATTCTCTGTTTTTTAAAAAGGAATACACCCATGCAACGAAGTAGTGTGGTAAATCTACTTGCGTTAGCGAATTTATTAATTTAACGTGTTCTACGCTGTCATAAGCTTTTGTAATATCGAGAGTGACTAAAGCGGAAAAGTGTTTCTTAGAACGAGCTAATTGTATCCTGCTTTCTAAGTCAGGCATTGAAGTCCGAAGAACCGAAGACCCGAGCGTCGTCTTCCTCAGAGAAATCGTGGTTGCTCCTCGAGCTTCCCACTTCGTCGTCCTCAGTTATCTAGCCGGCCTTGAGCCGTGTTTTCATCATATACAAGTACCGCCATGTAGCGGACACTCCACGAACTAATCATATACAAGTACCGCCATCTAGCGGACACTCCACGAACTAAACGAGAGGTGGCTACTACATACATCGGGAACACACGACCCACGGCTTAAGGAGCTTTGCCCCTAAAAAAAACGCCAGGCCTGCACGGAAAGCGCAGCACAGTCACAGCTAAAGCTGGAAGAGCGGAATTTCAGGAGACTGTTGTAAACTCTCTTGGGGCTACTAATACAAATACACTAGCAAGGTACCCACTACGCCATGAATCACAATTTTTGTGAAGTTGGGAAGCACCTACAACGCCATTATTTGTCATTCTGCGCAGAGTCGAGCTTCCAGCTACACATCTGTAAGACATTACGTGCACTCTGTTGACGCGACGACTGATGACGATGAAGAATTGTGGCTCACCCCTTTGTAATGGGTTGGAAGCTTTAAACGGCTCAGCAGTTAAGTAATTCGCATTGTGTGATGCCCGGTCGCTATTTCACTCTCCCATCATGCTATATAACATACGTTGACGTGAGAAAGAGAGAGACAGGGGGTAAGAACTTTATTGAGACCCTGAGGAAATGGATCACGGGCTTATGGGCTTCCTTGGCAACCGATACAAGTGCACTTGCGAAGAAACCACTAGGCTATAAATCGTCATAATTTCTGTGAAGTAGGGAAGCAGCCACTATGCCAATTTTCTTAATTCTACGGGGAGCCGTTGTACCCGCTAAAATCATCTAAGGCATTATGCGCGTTTCTGGCTGGAGAAGTTCCAGAGGGATGGTCTCGGGACTAAGGCCTCGCAGTCGGCGACTGTAGCGGTGGACAGGAGTATCCACTGCAGGAACGGGTTGCGGGATCGGACTGGCAGAACCGCTTCGTGAAGGGGTGGTGAGCATCAGGCATTGAAGTCCGAAGAACCGAAGACCCGAGCGTCGTCTTCCTCAGAGAAATCGTGGTTGCTCCTCGAGCTTCCCACTTCGTCGTCCTCAGTTATCTAGCCGGCCTTGAGCCGTGTTTTCATCATATACAAGTACATATACAAGTATCATATACGAGTATGGGGTACCTTTCATGTGTGCTTGTATTAGTTGCCCCAAGAGGGTCTACAAGGGGGCTCTAGAAAGATCTATCTATCTATCTATCTATCTATCTATCTATCTATCTATCTATCTATCTATCTATCTATCTATCTATCTATCTATCTATCTATCTATCTATCTATCTATCTATCTATCTATCTATCTATCTATCTATCTATCTATCTAGCCGCCTACGTCTGGGCGCTCTGTTGGTCGTCTCCATAACTTGTAATATGCGAAAATTGGCATGGAGGGGGTCTGTGTATGACGAACACAATTCACTGGTCATGACGTGAATAACGCAAAACGCTTGTCGCATACCTCATGAAATCCTCTCCCTCAGTCACGTGTGTCACATACCCGCATACCACAGTTCATGTTATGCGGGTATGCGCCACAGGTTATACACAGTCTCAATCAACACAGTAAGTGAGTGAGTGAGAACTTTATTGTGGTCCAGAAGTGGCAGAAGCTGAACGCGACTGTAGGTCCCGCTAGCTCAGCCAGGTGGCTCCACCCAGGAAGGTGCCGGAAGCTGGAGCCTCTCGGCGATGTCTCGGGCCCTCTGGACTGCCAGGAGTTGGTTGTTCAATTTCTGCGCATGGCAGCGTCCCAGGAGGGTTTGTCTGATAATCGTGACCCCGAATTAAAGGGGCATAGCCAGAGCATATGTTCGAAATTGCAGTGCTCGTGGTTACGGTGGTGACAGTGAGGTAAATGTCTGGATCGATTCTGTTTAGCATGGCTGGAGTGATGTACGTTTTTGTCTGTAGTTGTCGTGGTGTGACCGCTTGCGCTTTATTCACTTTAGGGTGTGGAGGGGGGAAGAGCCTGCGCCCTAGTTTGTGAGCTGAGGTGATCTCGTGGAATGATATTAATGGATCCTTGAAGTCGATGCATCCCCGTTCCCGTCCCGTCTGAGATGGCCGGTCACCGCCGCGGGGAGCTAGTTCACGCGCTAGCTGGTGAGCCCTCTCGTTAGGGTAACATATCATCCTCCCCAACCGGCAATCAACACAGTAACCACGAACATACACATTGAAACGCAAGGCAAATGAGGGATCTGAAGGCAGAACTCCCCCGGACGGCGCTCGACTGCCATCTACTCGTCCTCGTGGTCCGCCAGAATGGCGCACCCAACGACATCACAGGGCCACCCGGACGAATTTTTATACATTGCACTGTCATACCGAGTATGCGTAAAGCAAGCATGAGAGCCCGCTATTTTCTAACAGCTCTGAAAGCACTGACACAAGCGACCACACGGCGCAAGCATGGCCATCACCTCCAGCCGTCAGCAGCCCCCACCGTCGTCTGCACCACCAGGTGGCGCCTGGTGTTCAGAGTAGCGGCGCGGCTGGCACTCACTCCACGAGGCTAAGAAAAGTGTGATCTATAGACTCGGGCGTATAGTCGTCACCGTGCCGAAGATGCAGCGTTGCGAGCTCGCGAAGCGGAGGCCAAGCGCCAGCGGAGAGCCGAGGACACTAAACTGCGACCTCGCGAAGATGACGCAATACGCCAGCGGAGAGTCGAAATCTCCAATTGTGAACTCGGGAAGCCGAAGTAAGGTAAGGGTTGCCTCCACTTCAGGGTCCACTGCAAGGAATGCCACAAAGGCTCCGCTGTACGACCGTCTTCAGATGGCGGATGGGTCATATATTTAACGCGGAAGTGTTTTATGCCGGGGTCCACGAAGACTTCACTGATATCATTTCCATCACAGAAGTGACGTCGGAAAAATGTACACGAACGGATGACGAAGAAAAATCAGAAGAAGAGGTTTCGTTCATTTGGATAACCTGCGAATCGAACCCACGAATTCTCGGTCAGCGACGACAGGTGCCCGGCGCTCTACCCAATGCGCCACCAACGCACATGCACGAGGTTTTGCAAGCGCGCCTTCTACCTTACACACCTCTCTCTCACAGTGATGTTGGCAGGGTGGTGTCGCCGTCTACAATAGGTGTAGTGAAGTACTGCATTATGACACGAACAAGTGCCGTCAGGAAGCGCTTCGTCGGTAATTTCAGCGCAGCGGACGCCTTCAGTGCATTAGTGTAGGAAGCTCTGCGGTTGGTGCTATGCGCCGTGCGCGATGATTCGGTTTGGTGACGACGCAGTACGTGGTTTTTCTTTCGTGTCATGTTAGCGTGACGACTCGTTTACAGAGCAGTGCAGCTTCCACATGCACCTACGGCGTTTTTCCACCGCCTACCGCTTCGAGTGCGATAGCACCGGCTACTAAAACTGCTGCAATAAGCGGCACTCAAAGGCAATGGTGTCGACGGGTGAATGTCCCGCAGAGAGTTGTTTGGTGCAGCAAGAAAGATGCCTGTGTTTAGCGGAACGCCTTCCAGCGTTCACGGCTTAACCTACGAGCTCTGCCTCTCGCGTTCCTGGAACACTGTGCGGTATATGCATGAGCACAGGCGTGGGTGACCCTATTACTTGGGAGCGCACGCCTTGGCGTTTTTCTCGTCAGATGACGGCGTTTTGAATCAATGCATAACGAGTACCAGTGTTCATTGCGTGCTTGTTTATGCCATCTTTGCGCGTAATTCACCCTCTGCTGTGTCCGGGTGTATGCTAACTACTTCAGACACCACAAGGGTTAACTCAAGATCATCGACGTTAGTCGTCGGGATGGAGACGTGCCACTAGGCTTCAATGGGGGTGCATCCACGTCCAACGGTGCTATAGGTGCCAGACATCAATTCACATTGTGCAAGCTTTCATACATTAATGTACAGTAAACAATCAGCTATACTCCTGCGAAGACACTGTTCACTTTCGTGTTGTACCAATTCCTATGACGGAGGGATCAACCTAGTTTTTTTCGTTGTTGCTGCTGTTAATTCTCCTATTACAACCAATTATAAATGTGTTCCAACTGTTACTAACGAAATTTGTCCACATGAAGTTGGAAGGTTACCTATGACGTGAGAGAAACATCTATCGGATGGGGCCCCTCTGTTCCGTCGCTCTCACCATGGCTCTTGCCAAAGGGAGGGGCGGCTGAAAACAAAGGCGCTACGATCTGTAGCGATTCACAGGTTTAGCACCTTATGGTACATTGCATACTTTACGCAGAGAGCTTAAACCAGTCTGCTAATTATGCTAAGGACTTGCTCCACAAGCCCAATGCGCTTCTACCATATTGTCAAAACTATTTCAGCTTCCAGTGGCACTCGGCGCATTCTCTGTAAGCCTTGATAGCGATCACGTCGCGCTTACGATGCATTTCAGCCAATGCATCTCATAAAATCATGCAAACAAACACGAGTCAACATGGAAATAGAATTCTTCGCGCATTTATTCCTCACAAACAGTGGCCTTCGACAGACGCCAATAGATATTCGAAGCTTCAGTTGGTTTCACATGTCCTTTCTTCTTGTAGCTCATGTTCTCTTAGAACAATATGTAGCAAAATCTCTTTTCTTGGGGTCTATGACATCACTGGCTGATTATTCTTGGCGTCCTGCAGAATCATCTCGGCGCCTTTCTCCCCGATCATGAGAACGGTGGCGTAGGTGTTTCCTGAGACAATCTGTGGCATCACTGAAGCGTCCACGACTCGTAATCCTGCCACGTTTTTCACTCTGCGCAGGAAAACACATGTTCACTTACACACTTCTTACAAAACAGTTCAATGACGTCTAAAAGTAAGCCCACTATAAAGGCTGAAGAGCGAGTTCATGACAAGAAGAGCTATAAACTTCTACCAATCAGTTTTTCGGAAGCCCGCTAAGTTGGACAATGTTCATGAAGAAAGGGAAATATCAAACACCTATTTGCAGCGAGAAGCTGTACGTACAGATCTCTCAGAAAGGAAGCTTCGCAGTTCACGAAATAAATATCCCGGGTCTTGGATTTCAGCCCTAGACCAACACTTTTCAGGGGTGGTTTGGCGAGGGTTCGTATTTTGTCCCAAGGACGTTCGTAACGATTTTCTCACTTCCGCCAAGGCCCTGATATTATTCCTGGAAACCTTTTACGTCACGGTGAAGTGACATGTGGCATGTAAAAGAGGATTTAATAGAGGGCAGGTCACTTTCTGCTTGAATTTTTAAATATCTCTGACCGATGACTTGGACTTGCGTGCGTTCTCAAGTTTCCCTTTATTATTTGTTTTACTCCGTTCCAAAAAAAGATACGGATCAAACATGGACACTTGAAAGAAGTGCTGCAGGCGTCTTTAAAGGGACACTAAAGACAAATATTAAGTCGACGTGGATTAATGAAATACCGGTTCGAAAGCTTCGTATTGCTCGTTTTCTGCCAAGGAAATGCTTCGTTTGAAAGAAAATAAAGTTTAATTGGTCCGCATACTGTTAGCGCAGCTCATACCACGCGCTTTCAAGAACTGCCTTCTGACGTAGCATTCGCCATGCTCGCACTGGCCGACAGCTGGCGCTGCGACGCAGCGGACCAAGAGGCTTTAGCGGAGAACAGCCCGGCAAAAACGGAACTTGAGTCGTTGTCAAGGGTGCCGTCAAGTTCTTTTTTGCATGAAGCAGACGGGAATGCAGAAGCTTCGTTTTATTCCGTCTTGTAATGTAATGAAATGTCCTTTTTTGTCACGGGTAGTTTGAACCTTTCTGATTCATTGTAATGAGGCCCTTCTACGCTATCGAGCTTGCGCTTCAGAATGTCACACTGGTGGCGCAAATCCTGTCCTACATCACCTTATTTTTTCGATTACTGAAGCGCTGTTGTGTATAATATTGACGTTTTAGATGCTCTCAAGCATTGACCTTTCACTCTGACATAAAATGTTATTTCCCTTTAGTGTTCCTTCAAGTACCACTGTCACAATGTACGTGCTATCAGAGCGAACTTCTTTCTGACTGCCAGTAAAGTGGAAGCCAAGCATAGTTTTGTCTCTGAGTGGTAAGCCGGCAATAAAATCTGCACAGCAGCACATGAAGGTATACCGGCGCACGGGAATATTATGCAAATCCAATGCACGTGTTGCACGAACTTTGTACTTCACCTGTGTAAATCGCCAACTCACTTCGGAATCATGCTCACAGGCGTACGCGCAAAGGTTTATAAACTACAACATTGCCACACGGAGGATATGAGTAACCTTCGATAAAAAGCGCACAAGCATCACAAAAAACTTTGGATCGTAGTAAATTCCAACATTCGCGTTGGCTATACCTATTTGGAGAATAATTAGCTGCTGGGAATAGCAACAGCATGTGGTGAAAGCAATGCCCTTGGCGGTGACAAAACTCTTAATTAAGGGACAAGAAGTCACTGGGCAGACGTTTGAAATGGGCACCTTCGACAAGTTAAACATATATTTCAGGATTTCACTTTAGGAATACTTTTGTGTTTGCCCGTGGTACCACGATAGGCGAGCGGACATAGCTCATACGGTGACTGCCGCACCGAACACCAACCACCAGCGTCGGCATCAAGGTGCTATCAGCAGCTCTAGATGAAATGTCAATTTACGAACTATCTCACCTTCTTTTAAGTACCGAGCTCATTTGCCCTAATATTTATCAGATGGTTTTGTTATTATGAGATGATATAGCATTATTTGTTGCTGTGATACTTATGTCATACTTATGTCGTACTTTGATACTGATGTCATATTTTTTTTCCTTCCGCCTCTATATACATATAAAATTTCAGAGCTTATTATGCTATAATTCTTACTATTTTGGCACTTTCCTCCTATGCTGCCAAATAGAAATCTCGCTCGTCATACTACTGCTCAAAGTCATTTATGCAAACAAGCATAGGCGTGCGCAGAGGGGGTGGGGCAGCTGGGTGGCCGCCCCCCCCCCCCTATTCACCTAAGAAGAGGGGAGCGAAAGGTGTGCCCCATACATTAATTGACTTAATAGGGATGGGGGGCGCCGTGTTGAACGTCCCCCCCCCCCTGAAGAAGAACCCTGCGCACGCCTATGCAAACAAGCGTCGACTATATATCACCTTAGTCTGCTGTCAACAACAGCGTCGTTGTGTTCTCCCATCGCGCATGTGCAGCAGACATGCTGACCAGGGAAGGCGGTGTGTTGCGCGAAGCACGTCACGTACTGGGGGCTCCACACGTCGAACTGCTCACAGTATGGGAACTTTCGCTGCCACACTGTAGCGTTGACCTTTTTCATGGATTGCATTTCAAACAGTTTCAGCAGTTTCAGAGTACCTGGAAAAAGAAAGTTTGGGCAGTACAGGACATATCACAGAATGCACCCACGCTCAGATGCTATATGCCTCTTATTAACAAAACATTTAAGATAACCTTACTTTTGGCCCAAACTAGGTTGCCGTATAAGCTGCGGCACCAGGTTCTGATGCAAAGTGAAAATAGTAACAAATATGTTTGCAGGTATACGGCGTAGAACTATATATTACTCATAGAAATTCACTTTGGCGCATCTCTACAAGAGCACGCAGCATATATCAACGACAAAGTTGGCATGAAATCTCATTTGACAACCATATATGATAAGAAAACGCTGGGAAGATAATTATTGCCATGGCACTGGAAATCGATGGCTACGCTCCGATGATGGCCTGCGTCAGCAGCTAAGTACTCCATAATTAGTAACTCGCCCTCCGTTTGTACTTCTTTGGACGACTCTTTTAAATGTATACGAAACGGCGGTGTTTCGTAGCACCGCGGGTGGTATTTGTAGCATAACAAAAGTTTAACTGCTAAAAATGACAAATACAACAAAGTTATTTTTAAAAAAGAACGAGAAAAATCTTTTTTCAGTGATTTTCGGTTGTGCCTTGCGCGCTAGCAGCCGCCGGTAGCAACGTCATGAAACCCCGCGCACGCGCGGCCGCAGCAGCCGCGGGGGCCGCTGTGCCTGTTCATTGCTGTCGGCGCCAACGTCGGGGAAACTTATCTCTTTGTATAACACATGCTTTCCCATGGTCGGTCTTCGGCTTTGAAGCGTTCGTCGCGGCGGAAGGAAACACCTATATCTACTGCTGCGCTAAAGGCTGTCATAACAGCATCGTCGGCCTCGACACACTATCGCATACTTTTCCTAGAGATGACAAGTGGCATAGACTTTGGATACGTGCTACTCAGCCATCACGCCAAGCCTGGACACATTTAAAAATTGACTTCATTTGCTAGCTCCCAACACTTCGCTTCACTTAGCTGCGTCCTAAAAAAGGAACAGCAAAAGCATGGAACGGCGTCGCCATCTAGCTGTAATGATGCGCGCAAACGAAGTTTACTTTCGAATATTCCGTGCTCTCGATGGTGACGAAGCCAACCGATTTCGATTAATTCAACCTGTAAATGTCTTGTGTAAGCGTAGATGTGACAGTAGCTGTTGTATGCACAGAACTATGAAACGGCTGAGAAATTCCACACATTCGGTGCCTCGTAGCGCAGAAACGAACTGCGCAGCGGCCGCACGATGACCGCATAGATAATAAGCCGTAATAGCTGCCTTTCTGCCTCAACGAAGATGATGAAACCACGCATTTTACATCCTCCGTAACACTCACTGATCTACTGCTTCCGCTGTACGTTGGACCATGTTGCTGGCCCGAACTGCCTGACTGGCACGTCCACAGCCTCCTGTTCCTTTTTGTGGCTTGGCACAGGAGGTTCGTAATCTAAGCAGTTATATTTATTGGCAAGTTAAATTGGTCTGCATCATTACAGATGAATTCATCGCTGGTACAGGGACCACGACATGAATGCTTACTGTAAAGCTATGTGACGGCGTGCGCGCTTCGAAAGACGGCGGCCGGCCGGCCGACTTTCGAATGAGGGTGTCATGACGTCACGACTTCCAATTCGCGTTGGCCGAGTCGCTTGGCCCACGCTCACTTAAACGTAGAAAATAAAACCACCCGCTGAAAAGTTCGATAAGTCACGACTGCTTTTCGATGTAAGCGCGCACTAAGAATTCATTTTCAGCGTTTCCGCAAAATTTTCAGATTTCGATTCAGTATCCCTTTAAATGTTGTAGTTCGTTAAAGTGTCACTTTTGTTCAGGAAGCGGGGTTGGTCACATTTACGTTACAGGTTCTCTTGCTTTAGCGACCCGACCACTAGAACTTTTGTGGTGATGGTTAAATTTTGAGAGCGGCGTAGGCACAACGCGAAACGGCAAACATTTTGTCACGAGGGCTCAAACGAGACATCCTAGCTAACGATGACAAGAAGTACTTGTTTTTAACTGTATTCATCGTTTTATGCAATGACTGTATTATTAAGTGCGGAGCACTCTAGGGGCCTGGGCTGTCGTATGCTGTCATCGTATGCTCTCGTAGCTTGGCATAACGCAGGCAAAACCACGGATAGCATAGCCATCTGCAGCATATTATTGCGATGACAATTATAACAATTAATGAACACTCGGCGGACGTTTTCCGTCGCGGTCATGTCCCCGGATATATATATATATATATATATATATATATATATATATATATATATATATATATATATATATATATATAGTTGAAAGAAATTGTAGCAGCGTTGCGTGGTAGTAAACACGCTGAAGCTCCTCGGAGAGGTTGTCTAACGTAACACGCTGGGGAGCGAAGGGTCGCTGGTTAGAACCCCCTGTGGGGTGCTGCGCAATTTTTTTCTTCTTCTTTATTTCATTTTTCTTTGTGCAGATATCTATCTATCTATCTATCTATCTATCTATCTATCTATCTATCTATCTATCTATCTATCTATCTATCTATCTATCTATCTATCTATCTATATAGATAGATAGATAGATAGATAGATAGATAGATAGATAGATAGATAGATAGATAGATAGATAGATAGATAGATAGATAGATAGATAGATAGATAGATAGATAGATAGATAGATAGATAGATAGATAGATAGATAGATAGATAGATAGATAGATAGATAGATAGATAGATAGATAGATAGATAGATAGATAGATAGATATCTGCACAAAGAAAAATGAAATAAAGAAGAAGAAGAAAAAAAATTGCGCGGCACCCGACAGGGGGTTCGAACCAGCGACCCTTCGCTCCCCAGCGTGTTACGTTAGACAACCTCTCCGAGGAGCTTCAGCGTGTTTACTATCACGCAACGCTGCTACAATTTCTTTCAACTTGAAAACTGCCCTTGAGACGCGCACGACAAAGTGGCCCCTTTATGCACACACTCGTGATGTGGAATAAAAAGACAGAACACCGGGCACACCTTGTGTCTTACGCCCCCGTGTGGCAGGAGGCGCAGAAGGGTCACTCAACACACCACAGTTTAGAAGAAAAAGAAATATCTAAGAGCGTCTGATTCTCCATTGCCGAGAGGTGCAATCGCATTGGGCCATAGCCACAGGAACGTTATCGAAGCTGTATGCGATTTCCTACGGGAGACAAAGTGGATTGAATGTTAAGTTTATTTAATTTCACTTTATTGTTCATTCATATTGGCTTCAATTTTTTTAGCCTTGACTACTAGATTGAGTTCATATTTAACTATCCTTTTCTAAACATATTCGAAATGTAAAACACTTTTATCTCTAAAATAAGGTACTGTTCGTTTCATGACCGATCCCCCGCAGTGGGTTGCGCCAGGTTGCTAAGGAACAACCAACCAACCAACTTGCAGCGCGTTGCTCAAGCACAAAGTCGTAACAACTGTTACAGTTGTTAGTTCACGCTTGCCCTGTGCATGCCTGTGCGTTGTTTTCGGGCGTCCTCCTTTATGCTTCAGCGGCCCGCTGCAAGTATCCAGCTGCTTGTCATTCTTCGTGCGACATTCCAATTTCTTGCTATCGCAGTCATTGCTTCGCCCTCGCGGCGAAACTGTGACTTTTTGAGTGCGCGCTCGCGCCAATGAGAAGTCTTCTTCCTCTTGTTCTTCGAGCGTCTTGATGATGATAAATGCGGTGAACTTTAGGGGCCCGGACTGTCGTATGCTGTCCTATCCTGTCGTCGCTTTGCATACCGCAGGTATAGCCGCGTATAAAAATTTAACAAAAAACAGGAAATAAGCGAGGGATAAAAATAGAGAGAGAGAAAGGGTAAAAAACGAAGAAAATTAGAAAGAGCAAGGAAGAGAAATAAATAGAGAGGAAGCAATTGGTAGACATAAAGAGAGAAAGAAAGAGGGAAAAAACTGGAAAAGAGAAAAAGAGAGAAAGAAAAGAGGAAACAAAGAAAGAGAAAACCGAAGAGAAAGAAAGAAGGCTGCCCAGCTCCGCACTTCCCTCAGGCTTGGCACCCCTAGTGCGAAGCGGCCTTAATTTTATGTGGTTAGTAAACAAGGTATGGCAGTAAAGTAAGCCTAGCTTTTTTCGTAATATTACGTATAATTGTAACGTCATTGATAGACAGGCTGAGGAGAAATAATAAGGATACACTAGGGCCATTTGGTGTGCTACTGCCTACAGACGAAACGTTCATAAAGTTTTGGTCTCTTGTTCGGCTAAGTGTGGTCTACGCCTATTGAATTCTTGAAACAGATGGCGTTAATTGCGAACAAAATAAGTATACACTGTAATGAAAAGAAAAGGTTCCAGCTCTTGAGCGATATAGAACGGTGCCGATGATCTTATCGAAGCTTCTAAACAAACGTATAAATTTACTTGCATACTGAAAATGCTTCTTCTGCTAAAGCACTTACCATGCCAGTTTTAGCAATCTCAATACTCATCGTAAAAGACATGAGAAGACTTCCAGAAATCTTGGAAATATTAGTTCGTAGCTTCGTATATGAAATCTATTATTTAATATTTGCACGGACATTCACAAAAAATAATAGAATTCACAAAAAAAACAATAGAACTCACCATTAACAAGTCGGGTCAAATCTATATTCTCTGAGAACATGCGGGGGTCAATGGATGGGTTATCGTCCGGATTCTTCGTGCGCAGACGGACGGATCCTCGGGATTTTGGCTTTACCATGGCTACTGCGTTCATGAAGCCAATACTTCCAAACATTGGCTGGTAGTACTTTTTGTATACCTAGAAAAAAAATTAACACATGTGAATGTGACTTTTACGTTCTTGCATCAGACTTTAAATCTTCTTGATGGACGGGTTTGGCACAGCGCCATTATGTTTCCCTATCGATTGTCGGGCTGATAGTGGTAAAGGGTTAATGTACTTATACACAAAGTGAGAAGAATAATGTGATTCAAAAACGGAAGCCAAGCACTTACACCTAGCCATCTATGATGTCATTGGGGCTGTTCGGGTAGTTTCTGTAGACAGCTGAGCAGTTGTGCAGGGCTGAAGAAATAATTTTAAATAACACCTTCATCAGGGTAAACTATGTGCGGCAACAAATAAAGACACTCTGGTGGCCACTAGAGCCAAACATTCTAGCTAACAGTCGCGTGGTAAACTGTACGCATGTTGTTTTAAGACCTACTTTAAAAATTGGCGGAAATTGAGAACTGTTGGTAACTAATGTATTTTTTCAAGGCTGCCGTTACCTCAACGGCATACATAATAAAAGCACTTTTCCACGAGTAATGTTTCAATTACTACAAGTAAGCCAAGTAAGCTCTTCAATCGAACAACACGTATGGTCGATTCAAATGGCAGACCTGCCTTTAAGTTGTGCCTCATCAATGGAGGCCAGGTGACTTCATGTTCAGGTATCAAAGTTAGGGCACACAGCGCGGAATTTTTACCAAAGCCGTAGGCCAGCATTCGTACGTTACTGCAAAAAGCCCACGCACGCTCCAAAAACTGAAGTTTTCAAAAAGAAAAAAGAAAGTGTGCGACATTCTCCAGCGCGACATTTGTGACAGCCCCGCTTTCTGACTTACAAACTTTTTCTTTGTTATAAGTGCCCTCTTTACTGTCAACCGGGCATATTTTTTTTTTTCGCATTCTGACAATAAGAACAACTGGAAAAGTTTGTGCAATAACTTTCAGCTCAAAAGTGTTCTGTGCCCGGCTCAACAACGATGTGCGTCATTTTCGTAACGGAAATAACGTCGTCATCAAAAGATCACATTAAGTTTCTTGCATCCCCACGAGGGTTCTATCATTTCCCTTCCAGCTTTCACTGGCAGTCTCTTAATTTACTTCCTCTTTACACTTCCCTTGCAGTAACTGCCCAGCCATGGAATGCTTTCTAGACAAATTCGGTCCAAAGTGATCGCTGTCGTCGATATCGTCACACCCATTTACAAAAAATGTGTAAGAGAGGAAAAAAAAAAACATCCGGTGTCGTGCGTATATATGAACATTGGTTGAAAGATGGAAATGCGAAGGAGCTCCTTTTAACGCAGTTTCTCAATGTGGACTACTGCATGTAAACTGCGTTGAATCTACTCCATTTCTTGCATTAGGCACTGTGCAAATTTATGTACTTGCATTTCCTAACGTCCAGCTACGTTGCACCTACTTTTATGAAGCTACCTTTCACTTTCGTGTTACGAGCGATTTCTATGAAAATGGAGTCAACCGTTTTGATTTCTGAAAGCGCTTCATTAAAGTATGACAGTTTAACTACGCATTGTTCCAAAGAAACACGAAAATGTTACATTCCGGCGCTCAACTAGATTTAACTCACGGCATTTCCGTCACGGAAATGACGTCAATAAAAGGAGACGCGGATAAGTCAGAAAGAAATTCAGAAAAAAGAAACTTCAGCTGCGTTGCCCGGCCGTCAAATTATACCACCGACTCTACGGCTCCTACGCACAGAACCTGTACGCGCTAGACACTATACGCCACAACGCAAACAGAATTTTCGGCGCGAACGCGTTATATACGCTCTCTCACAGTGTTTGCCAGTATGAATTGATTGAGCGATGTTAGGAGCATCCCCTGTTGAGTCGGGGTGATGGCTAGTGCCACTAAGCTCTTTGTTATCACTCTCTATGCTATGCAGTTTGCACAAACAAGCTGTCACTACTGACCTTCCACCTTTTTCCTATTGCCATTGTTACTGCAAAATATTTCTATTCCATGTGTTTTACAGTTGTTCACTTCCAATCTCCCAGCCTTAACTTACTGGTCTCTAACGCAGACTCAGTTATGTTCACAAAAGCTCTCTTTGAAAATCAATGTATTGGGCAAAGTTACTCCTGCCTTAATTATTGGATGGATACCTTGACATTCAACTACAATGTGGCCGTGGTTTCTGAACTCCTCCGACTTATTAGGCACGAAACGAAAATTACTTGCTCTAACTCCGCGTTAACACAAGCCCTGATCTCGCCTCAAAGAGCAAGGAAGTAGCCTTAAATAGTAAAAAAAAAAAAGAATTCTCTCTTCATTTCACTCGGCGCTCTCTTTATTTCTGTCGCTCATTTCTTCTCTAACTATGTGGCAATAAACTTCGAAACTTCATTTCTTCTCTACTGCTTTACCCAGAGCGCCATCTCTGCATCTTTGACTTCACACTTAATCCCTTTTTTCTTACCGTTGTCAACCACCTTGTAATATTTACTGGTTACTTTCCTGGTTCTTTTTTTTTTCATTGTATTCGCCCATTTTTTTATTTAAGTACGTGATTATTGTACCTTCCCAACTCTTTTCGTCGATTTTCTCAAGCGTTTCTCGAATGGTCAATTTTAATGGCAGATTCGGAGTGGGCGAAGAAGTCTGCGCCGGAGGACTCCACTCCGGCTGAGGGCAACCGAAGGAAATCTGCCGATGGAACAAGGCGCTCCTGCCAGAGCAAATGGCATGGGGCACCAACGCACATCCGCTTCCGGAAGCGCCCAGCATTCCTCGCGTAAGCGGAAGTTGACGATGCGATGCACCACTCATCCGCGACTCGCCTTCATGGGCGCGCGCGGAGAGAACGGGGGCGCTCGGACAATGCGTTGCGTCGGCCACGTGACACTCCACGCTCTGCGCACGCGCGGGTTGCTTGCAACTTCCGGTCGAATCCGCCGGTTTTCACGGAGTAGAGAGAGAGATGCTCCATGGAGTAGATCTTGCGGCGGAGCTGCTCCAGATCTGCCAATGAAACACACAGGGAGCACTCTCAATCTGCCAATGGAACAGATTTGTTCAGCATGGAGCAGAAAAACTGCTACCATAAGTGCTCCGAATCCGCCATTGGATTACACCAGTAGAGGATTTCCTTCTAGGTTTCGCGCGCTTCGAAGTATGCCCAACCCATCTCTTCCTGCACCACTTCACTTGTGGCATTTGCCATGAGCGCCCAGGGCCAACCTCCCAACTACTATTTGATTATTCTCCAGCCTCGACTGTACATCAAATCTAATCCACAACACCGAGGTAGCAAAGGTTAGTTATGTGCCCAATACTTCCTTCAGAGCCCTCTTACTACCCTAAGATTATTGTGTTCCCGTTATCCTCTATGCGTCACTGTGGCAGAGTTTCTCTGCCTTTTCGCTCTGATTTTCTCTTCATGTTTTTGCTTCCAAGTAACAATTTTCTTCTCTCATCCTTACTCCTAGATAATTTTACTGATCTACATTTGCCATAGGTGTGCGCAGGGTTCTCCACAGAAAGGGGGGAGGGGCAAATTTCTCCGCAGCGACCCACCCCTGTTGGTCGCGTCCGAACGAAAACAAGCTGCGCAAGAGATGCAAAAATTAAAATGAAACGATAATGTTCTTTTCGTAACAGCTTGCCATTGGCCCCGGGCTTTTCGCGAGTAAAGGTGGGAAGTAAACAGCTTTTGGAAGGCAACAGAAGGGGTCCCCCTCGGGCCGCCATTATCGTCAAAAAGATTCTTGGCCATAGGACTTCACGTTAAACAATGACGGGATATGTCCGAATGAGTAAAAGTATGGGGCATAATTGGCGCTCTCATTTAGATAATTAATGGGGTGGCCACCCTCCCTTGTCCCCCTTAGCGCACGCCTATGGCGCTTGGTATCGCATTTGCATGTATTCTGGCTGGCTCGTTCATTTTATCATTAAACACAATCAAACCAGATTTGTTTGCACTAAAGTCTGGGAGCATTCACGGGGATGGTACCTCCATCTGGGAGCGGTGCAGCGAAGTAGTGCGCCGATGTGCTGCGGGGGCGTCTCGGCACAGCGGAGGCTCCAAGCTGCCGTAAAGCGCGTACTTAACTAACAACGCAGTTTGGCTACTGATTCTCTTCCTTGTCTAATTTGCCGATGACATGTGGTTACCTTCAGAGCGCAGTTTTAACATGCAACGCCATTGTTTATACGTCGTCTATACCTCGCCTGCAATGGTGCAAAAAAGCTCACAGGGTCCCTTCTTTATGCGAAAGCCATATTGTCGATGTGTTGATCTTCCCCTCCCTCTTCCGAAAGCTCTGACCACCTAACGTGGTTTTACACTTCATCCAGGATCGTAGGCATTGCACGCTTTCTGAACTGCCTGGCTCAGCCCTGGTTAACCTCCCTGCCTTTCTCTCATCCTTATTCTCCCTCTCTCTCTCTGCTCTGCCTGCGTGATTGGCCCACCTTTGACCAAGTGACGATGCCACGTGATGATGTGATTACGTGACGTCAAGATGTCGTCATAGTGACGTAACATGATGACGCCACAAATTTTGGCGATCTGTGATGTCATGATGACGTCATGTGGTGACGTAGTCACGTGATGATGATTTCTTGCATCACTCGTATTGACACCGCCGACGCGGGACGCCGATGGTCAATTTTCGCGTTCGATGAGGCATCCAAGGTTTTCGCCTTAATAAGAATGCTGCTGCGTTGAACATCGAAGAAAGGCCGCAACCCCAACGGACGAATGTCGTGTATGTGACTGCATTGTGCGAGCGAGAGAGCCACTAGCAGGCTCACGTGTTCGAGGCGCACACTACGAACAGTTACTCCCGATTCGTGAAACTGAGCTCGTCGCAACATGCAGTGCCGGTCCAAAAATGCTCGGTGGGAATGTTAAGTGGGTGTAAACATGGATGCACCCACATCGAAGGCTCTCATGCCATCTCAAAAGCAAGGTACACTGTGCTAATTTCTTAACTTGCATTAAGGCTACAATTACTTACACATGTACTTATCAGGGTTCGCGGTAACGCGTTACAAGTAACGACGTTACTTTCTTTAGCAACTTAGTAACGTACTCGTTACTATTTCGGAATTGTAACGGGTAACGTACTTACGTTGCCATTTTTTGGTAACCTGAGGTGTCACGTTACTCGTTACTTTTCATACCAATTATCCTCGTAGTCTTACACAACATTTATTCGTCTTGTAGGACCGCCTTTCCCGACGTTATTTTGCCACTGTGGTGGAGTGCTGTCCGCCCGCCAATTGTTGACAAAGCGATTCTACGCGGTGACTTTTTTCGGGCGAAATTGCCGAAATTTCTTAAATGGATCTGCTACAGTTTCAGCTACCTTGCTACCGAGGTTCAAGTTGTCGTTGACTGACGATGAAGCGAAGCGTAATGCTGTCCTCGTAACATTCAAAAACGCGCTGTCGAGATCTGCTCGGCTTGCGGACATCAAGATGCGGTGTGAGCTCCAGCACAAAGGAGGACGACTTCTGAGCATAATCACCAACTGAAGATGAGCGACTGTCTCGGTACCCTTGGCATCGCCATGAGCGTGTTCAAGAGAAACTTTCCGCGCGTTCACCAGCTCTTCCTGAAAGTGAATACGCGAGTACCATACAGTGCGTACGTCGAGCTCCTGTTTAGCGTAGGTGCGGACGTATGCGCTAATAAGGGAGTCTAGCTGTCCGATTAAATCTTTCAAACGCAGCTATCGATTATATTGAGCGGTTTGTAGCTACATTAGAAAATCGTTCCCGCATTACTCTAGCACTGCCTATAAACTTCGTATTCAAAATTAGATTTGCTTCTTGCTCTTTCTAACTGCGCCTACATTTCTGGTTATTGAACTCCTGAGGAAGCAAGGCTAACGATGAGCACTTTCCCAAACGCCGTCGCAATATCTGCGGCAATTCTACAGGTGAAATTGAAAAAAAAACTTGCCTATGTGGGCAAATACTTTTTCCCAGATTTATGCCATTTAGGCATTCCTTTATTGCAACGAAATTTCCGCATTTCTTTATGTATTAAAAGCACGCCGTCGTAATTACTGCAAGATTGTTCAGCAATTTTTTCATTGCGGCGGCTGTTGATGATGAAATCGATCACTTTGCGCTTAAAGGGAAACTAAAGGCAAAGAACAATTTATGTCAGAGTGAAAGCTCAATGTATTACAACGTCTAAAACGGCAATATTATCAACAGTAGTGCCTTACTTACCGAGAAATTAAGTTAAGTATATCAGACGACGTGCGCAACGAGTGGGACATTTTGGAAATGATCCCGATGACGTGAGAGCGTCCGACTACAATTAATCACTAGTAATCAAGCTAGCTACAATAAAAAAAATCACAGCATATCCACGGAGTGAATGATGACGAGTGGGCGAAGCTGCAGAGGTTCATCGGTAAACCGTGAATCTTCCGTGCATTCTGCCCAGTACATCATCACCGACGTGAGATCGGGCGCGTTTATACTAAAGGTTCGATGAGAGTTAGGACGTCTTGCAGCTCATTTTAATTTTACATGTACGCTGTGAATTTTCATTGTTTAGAAAACCATTGCTTTAGAAAACATCTGGTGTCTTTCGTTAAGCAGCTGGCGTCTTTTCGTTTTGCTTTAGAAACATCTGGCGTCTTTTCGTTTTGCTTTTAGAAAACATCTGGCGTCTTTCGTTGGTTTATTTCATCAATCAACGGCGTTTTCAACAAATTTTTTATTGTTTAATCACGCACAGGAGAAATCTCACCAGGCACTACCTTGGAGGTAAACAATGGCTGCTAATGGGAATGAGAGACAGAAGAAGTCGGCTTTTAGCTAACACTTACACTTCTACTTCTACTAACGTTTCCTACTGGAACAAGCCAATGGCTGCTAATGGGGAATGAGAGACAGAAGAATTCGGCTTTTAGTTAACGCGCAAGCTGCGAATTTTTTATTGTTAAACAACGCACAGGAGAAATCTCCCACCGACACCACCTTGGAGGTCAAGATCTGGCACTAGCGTTACGACTGGTTACGCACTACGACTACGACAACTACGAGGGACGAACGGTGCCGCCTTAAGGAGCTTCGCCCCTAAAAAACCTTCCGTGCATCAAGAGACTTACCAAAATGCTGCTTGTTCGCTTCTGTTTGATTCATGGAAAAAACCTCTTTGGCGTTGCCATGGGGAACGGCGCGCGTGGTTCAAAGGTTTCGTTTTCGCCGAACTGCGCTTCGCCCGGAGCCCGGCTTCGCTCACGCGGTCGCGTCTCAGTGGTAGTTGCGGTATCGCATACTGCCGCGTGTGTTTTGCACGCTCGTGAAAGTCACTCTGACACCGCACTGCTGGCTTCCTCACTGCTTTCGCGCTACGGAGAGTCGCTGCCGAGGCTGCTGTCGTAGTAGGCAACGACGCCGGTACTACGAGCCCTCAGCAGCATACCGCGTTCATCGGGGCTCAAGTCGCTGAATTGGATCGGAGCCCAGCGTCGCGAGCCAATGTCTCGTTGTCAAGTTCTCCGTCCACATACATTACGGCGATTGCGGCAAGCTTCGAGGGCTCCGATGGCCGTTGTTGCTGCTGTGGCTCCCGCTACTTTCACACTGCTGCTACTAGTGACGGTGGCCGCGCAGTAAAGGCGGGCAACGTTGGGCACGGCAACAGTGACGTCAGAAAGACTGCTTTCAGGCGGGTGGTTTGAAGTGCTCTAACGCGATGCGGACCACTATTTCAACAATCAACATCGACTTAATATTTGCCTTTAGTTTCCCTTTAATGACCCACTCCGAAAAATAGCTTCCCCGTGTGCCACAGAGTTAGAAGCCATCACAAGTAACTATACAGGCAACTTTAGGCCGCTATAGTACTGCGAAGATACGCCACATTCGTGCAAATTGTTCTCGTTTAATGAGTATTTCGGTTAAAATTTTTGTTTGGGTGAAAACTTTAATGTGACATATAAATATGATTTTTATAAGGTTGCTATTGTGGGTTCTTGACACGAAGACGCACGGATTACGATTTCTGACTATGGAGTAACGGCAGAACTACCGTCAGTTATTTCTTTTTTCGGTAACGGTAACGGTAGCGCGTTAACTTTTTTTATAGGTAAGGCAGTGCGGTAACGCGTTCCTTTTTATTTAGCGTAACGAGTAACGTATTTAGTTACTTTTTTTCGGTAACGCATACAACACTGGTACATATACATGTAGCTACTTACATGTGTTTTCTCATTCATATGATGTGAAGGAGATGAAGAAGCACAAATAATGCAACGGCTGCTCCTTAGTTCTTGGAAATCGAGCATACAACTCACAACTTTCTCATATTAACACAAGGAGCAACAGAACACGGCGATTTGAAAGAAAAAAACATGAATTCGCAAGCTGATGTAGCTCACCTCCTTGGAGACGTATTTCGACTTTTCAATCTCTGGACTCGGAAAGAGAGCTGTAAGTTCGAGCTCAATGTCAGGATCATCTTCAGTTTCATTTCCGACGCCGCTCCTTGTAAAGAGCAACGCTTCAAAGGCTCCAGGTATTGTAAGAAGGCCTGGAAAGAAACAAATAATAATGCTATTCTCATCTATGGCGGATAAGCACTACACACCAAACGCAAAAAATGAGCTGTCCACTTGTGTATTTGAGACGACTTGCCTGTTTTCCTGAGTATATTCTGCTGCGACGCGCCTTTTTTCCAAGTTAGTCACGTGGACTTCCGGCCTGACGTCACACAGATAACGCATCTCATGCGTGCCTGGCGCGCTCAGTTATATCGCCGGGATCGGGACCTTGAATTTCGATGATTAATATCTTAAATTACGTGTGTATTTTTGTTTTTTTTTTAATGAGTAGGCCATAAATTCTCACGTGCTGCAACTTATCAATGTAAACCTTCAGTTAATATTTTAAAAGTTAATTAACGAGTTTTTGTTAATCACTCATTTCAAAATAACTTCAGGTGCGGCAGTTTTCCCCCACGGCGTAGAGTTCGTTTGCCAAGATGACTGTCAGCATTTTTATTAAAAATTTGTCTATATGTACGGCCTAAAAAGCACCCTGTATATCCAGATGTGTTATCAACTAGGTGCAGATTTGTTTCTTTGTGAGCATATGGAATATTGTAAAAATGGTTTCTTTTCTTCCGCTCTTTTTTTTTGTATGGGGGGGGGGGGGCTAATCGTTTCAGACGACAAAGTTTGGTCAACTCTATACATGAACGTGGCACATGACAACTCGTAGTCATTCATTATATTTACCTGTTCGCGTTCTTTTGTATTCTTCAACGCTTTCGTTGAAGTGCGACAAGCCGATCAGGTCACCATTTGTGGTCACGACGAGTCCCAAAAAAATCACATGATCTTGAAGCCCTCGTCCCACTGGAAGTTCCACTTTCACAGGAATCTGCGACAAAACAGAACTTTTTTCATTTCCTGTGTAAAAATGTCACTAATTTAATATTATAATAAATTCTATTCAAAATGCGCAGAGAGAGACGTCCTACCATCATTAGCCTTTTCTCTATAACCGAGATATTAATGATGCAATTATACTTAAAATATTGTTACCTGTCTTCGTCATTTTTCTTATGCAATGTCCCATTGCGCGTGTAAGCTACCTATAAAACTTTACCCATATCAAGAATTCGCCGGAGAATAGTGCAAGACATTATTTAAGGAGCACCAGAGCATTTATAGGTGCCAACATCCGGGAAAGTGAAGCTGTGTTGCATCCGTAGTCACATAAGCGTCTATTATAAAAATTCGGCAGGTCCCATGCATTGTGGGCATAGATTTCATCCAAAGAAGTCAGCGAACAGCAAATGTGGCATTTTTTGCTTTTAGCCAAGCGTTACGAGGTGGATGGACACCTTTGTGTAAATTGAGTAGTTTTGCGGGTACCGTGGGCTTGCTAGGAACGTCGGCTACACTGGCGTGTAAAGGATAGCTCATAATCATAAGGTTATAACCTTGTGACAAACGTTACAGCAAGGATGTCACCTGCTTCGCGACGAAGCGCAAGCTTCGGTGAGACCTGCATATTATAAGTAGTGGTTCTCGGCCCATTAGAGCAAAGTTTGACTATATCTTACGGAGTACATATGTAATGATCATCACATTGCATTGTTATAAAAGCTGATAGCCAGCACTGCAAGCACAACTGGAGTTGTCCCGATATGTTGCTGCTTCTCTAGGGTCTTCTAACAAAGCAGTTTGAAGCACTGGCATGCCTGTGGTAGAACATTCGACTGCCATGCAGAATGCCTGGGTTCGATTCCGGCTGGAACCGTGAATTTTCTTGGCTTCCATGGGGATTTTAGAGCGCAACTCTCAGGAGTCCGTTCCTGCGTTGAGCACCGTCGCCGTCGGTTGCGCAACCGCGCGAACAAGTACGTGCCACAGGAATTGGGCAAGCAAAGCAGAAGACTTGCGTTGGTCGAAGGCGCTCTTAGGCGCCTGTTCGTACGTTGAGCGGCGTGGCCGTCGCCGTGCAGAAGAAACACGTTGAGAGCCTCAGAAACAATTACCAAGCCGTGCACCAGGCCCTGGAATCACCCCATTATGATTTAATGGCGCAGTTCTGAGAACATCCCGACGTCATGGACAAGGCAAAGTGCATTTCGGTTCTCCGAGCGGGTACTCCTCGTCCTACCCTCATGCTGCCCCGCACCGTGGAGTAAAGGTGGGTGGATTACTATTACCCATGGGTGGCGTCCATCCTAGATTGAAGCGTGGATCTTCAGGTAGAGCTTGAAACGTACGCATGTGCCGCTTACGTGGTGGGATATGTAAACACGGCCAACCGAGGTATGTCCAATCTTAACCGGACAGTGTAAAAAATTGCGAAAGAGAAGGGCGACATAGATTACGCGTAGGCACTGAGACATCTGGGTAAGAGATGCTCAATGCGATTAAATAGGGGTATGCAACTGTACGTACATACATGAAGGAAAGAAGTGTTGATCTTAAGGGCTCGTTTTCTTTGTTATACACAATATTAATGAGAACTAACAGACAATAATGCCAAGGAAAGTATAGGGGATGTTTTTAGTTGTAAATGTAAGGTAAATGGGAAGAAAGAAAAGTGGACGAAAAGATAGCTTGCCGCGGGCAGGGACCGAACCTGCGACCTTCGAATAACGCGTCCGATGCTCTACCAACTGAGCTACCGCGGCGGCCATCCCTCCGTCCACTTTATAGGGTATATATGTACATTTAAACGTGGGAGCGTCAGTCAGCGCCGCCAGTAGCCATGACGGCGAGTGTGGAACACTCTTTTTCTGCCTGTTGGCGTCACGTAGCACGTGAGCTTATTACGAGCTGGCAGCTGACCAATAATCCCTCGCGTACTACCTGAAAGCATCAAGTCTGCCAGAACGAGACCCTCGCTATGAATGAAGGAAAAGTGTTGATCTTAAGGGCTCGTTTTCTTTGTTATACACAATATTAATGAGAACTAACGGACAATAATACCAAGGAAAGTATAGGGGATGTTTTTAGTTGTAAATGTAAGGTAAATGGGAAGAAAGAAAAGTGGACGAATAGATAGCTTGCCGCGGGCAGGGACCGAACCTGCGACCTTCGAATAACGCGTCCGAATAACGCGTCCACGTTTAAATGTACATATATACCCTATAAAGTGGACGGGGGGATGGCCGCCGCGGTAGCTCAGTTGGTAGAGCATCGGACGCGTTATTCGAAGGTCGCAGGTTCGGTCCCTGCCCGCGGCAAGCTTTCTTTTCGTCCACTTTTCTTTCTTCCCATTTACCTTACATTTACAACTAAAAACATTCCCTATACTTTCCTTGGCATTATTGTCTGTTAGTTCTCATTAATATTGTGTATAACAAAGAAAACGAGCCCTTAAGATCAACACTTCTTTCCTTCATTCATAGCGAGGGTCTCGTTCTGGCAGACTTGATGCTTTCAGGTAGTACGCGAGGGATTATTGGTCAGCTGCCAGCTCGTAATAAGCTCACGTGCTACGTGACGCCAACAGGCAGAAAAAGAGTGTTCCACACTCGCCGTCATGGCTACTGGCGGCGCTGACTGACGCTCCCACGTTTAAATGTACATATATGCCCTATAAAGTGGACGGGGGGATGGCCGCGGTAGCTCAGTTGGTAGAGCATCGGACGCGTTATTCGAAGGTCGCAGGTTCGGTCCCTGCCCGCGGCAAGCTGTCTTTTCGTCCACTTTTCTTTCTTCCCATTTACCTTACATTTACAACTAAAAACATCCCCTATACTTTCCTTGGCATTATTGTCTGTTAGTTCTCATTAATATTGTGTATAACAAAGAAAACGAGCCCTTAAGGTCAACACTTCTTTCCTTCATTCATAGCGAGGGTCTCGTTCTGGCAGACTTGATGCTTTCAGGTAGTACGCGAGGGATTATTGGTCAGCTGCCAGCTCGTAATAAGCTCACGTGCTACGTGACGCCAACAGGCAGAAAAAGAGTGTTCCACACTCGCCGTCATGGCTACTGGCGGCGCTGACTGACGCTCCCACGTTTAAATGTACATATATACCCTATAAAGTGGACGGGGGGATGGCCGCCGCGGTAGCTCAGTTGGTAGAGCATCGGACGCGTTATTCGAAGGTCGCAGGTTCGGTCCCTGCCCGCGGCAAGCTATCTTTTCGTCCACTTTTCTTTCTTCCCATTTACCTTACATTTACAACTAAAAACATCCCCTATACTTTCCTTGGCATTATTGTCTGTTAGTTCTCATTAATATTACGTACATACATGTCTCTCAAATTGTTCGTCTCAACGTATCGCAAAGTTGAAACACCTCAACAGCTGCGCTCAGAATTCGTATTAGGTAGTATCGTAATCATCGGTGATTTTTTTTCGCTCATCGACAACGCCTGTCATTCCGATGCGGCAAGTAAAGACGTTCGTAAAAGACACCCCAAGCCACATGCGGCAGAGAACGGTCGTCTCGGATCAGGGTAGGCCAGATGGAATAGTCAGTTGTTGGCACGGATCCGGGCGGGGAAGACGTGTGTGGAGAAAACCGGGCGCGTTCCATATAGACCCTGCGACAGCATGTGCTAGCGTATTATTATTTGCTGCTGCGTCGCTTCTTGATAGTGGAATAGGTTCCATCACGCCATTTTCGCGAGCATTCTTAGCTGCATCGTCGGCATGCTCGTTACCAGTGATGCCTCAGTGACATGGCAACCACTGAAAAGTACATCATGTCCTTTGTCTATTAGTTGATCGTACAGTTGTCTTATTTCCAGCACCAATTAGTCTTGAGGCCCACGACGAAGAGCAGTTCAAAGACATTGAGGAGCTGGTTTCGAATCAATAAAAATGCTCCATTTTATACGTGCTTCTCGGTCAATCCTGCGGAGTGCGTTGCGGATTGCCGTGAGCTCCGTGGCTGTTGATGTCTCGTGTGACGTTCGAAACTGGATGTTTTTGCTCTTGTTGGGAAGCTCACAGCTCCTGCAGGTCCTCCAACCGTTGTCGAGCCATCCGTGTCAAGGTTAACATGGTGTTTGTATTCTTCGTGTAGCATGAGGAGAGTCAGCTGCTTCAAAGCTGGCGGCGAAAGCTCCGCCTTCTTGCGAATCCCCGGCACTGTCAAGCGTAGTTTTGGTCGGTCCAAACACCAAGGGGGTGTATTCATAACACGAAAGTGAAACGTGCCTACATATAAGTAGTTGCGGCTGTGTTGTATTTTAAGAGATATAATTCACGCATTGTGTATCAATGTTTCTTTTCTGTATTGAACAGTTGTAGTCTGGAATGAAAGTCGGCTAGCACTTGAGGTAGCGAACAAAGAACTGGGGGGTTTATCACATACAGTAGCACTACATGCTGGGGATGCTCCCGGGTAGTTGGCGCGTAGAACTACGGTCTTGTAGCTTCTTATATAACGCTATATAGGTGACGTAGTGAGCGGCCATGGTCACCATGATGACTCAGTGACTCATTCGGATTACTCTAAGAGAGGCCAGAGATCACAGTTTCTAGAACCAATTGGTTTCAGAAGCGTTGGTATGTATTGCTGTTGGGCCGGCACGACAGCCTTCCACACGGATGCACCTACGTTGACACACACATCTCCGCCTGGCGCTTTGATCCGAGACTGACGGTTCATTACTCATGGCCATTAGTATTTTTGTCTTACTCTGCACAACGTTCGTTTATAGCTCAAATGACCGGATGTTGCTTCGTCCTGGCATGCCTGTAATACTTCGCTCCTGAGAAATATTGTGATGACGAGTAAGTGGGTGTTTTCGTTCGGTAAAAACTTCACCTTATGCGGGATATCGTTGCGCAAGCAAAATGACTAGTCTTCTTGCAAACAATTTCGGGACCGTGGTAGTGCGACTCTCCATATAAGTAATGATGGGCTTCAGTTCCGAGTAGTCACGTGGCAGCTTTGCGATTGCTGTCGTGTTGACAACTCTGGCAAAGGCTGAGTCCTCATCCACTCGATTTACAGGTGCGTATGGGGCGGGATAAATGCAACCGGCATCCCAATGGGCAATAGTCAAACCGAATTCTTTAAGCGTCAGCGCGCCAATTTTCCTGATGGTCTTTTTAAATTCGTAAGCAAACTAAGGCGCGTATTGTCTCTGGCAGGAATGAAAGAACGGCCTTACAAATATGGGGGAAATTTTATAACCGCCCGCACCACGGCAATATGCTCTTTTTCTGTCGTGGAATAATTCCATTCCGTGCGGGAGGGGGTTCTGTTTGCATAAGCGATTACTCGTTCGTCGCCTTCTTGCCGTTGCACGAGTACAGCTCCCAAGCCGACATTGCTGGCACAGTGACAGGACTCTTCGACGAAGACGCTCCGACAGCGGTTCGCACCGCTGTCGGAGCGGTGCATTCAATAGCGGCGCATTGCGTAAAAAATTCGGCAGATCCCACGCCTTGTGGGAATCGGTTTCATGCAAAGCAGTCAGCGAGTAAATGCCTAAGCTGAAGTTTTTTGGCTTTCAGCCCAGCGTTACGATGTGGATCGACATGTTTCTGTGAGTGTAGTAGTTGTGTGGTCATCGTGGGCTTATCAGGAACGTCGCGTTTAAAGGGTAACTTATGGCTTCACGCAACATCAGCACTCAAGTTAGAGCAAAGATGTCAGTATTATCGAAACGAAGTGCACTTTACGGTGGATTTTGTGAAGTTCATGCGGAACTTTCGTTAGCGTACTCCTCTGGGTCGAGCAACGCTTGAGTATAACTTGCTGAATCATAGGAATACAAATGTAAAGTTTATTACACTGCTATAGAAGTGGAGCCAACACTGGAACCACAATTGTCATTAACCCGGCGTCATGCCTGTATTATAGGAGTACATATGTAATGTTTATTGATTCTTCGTAAAATTAGATAGCTAGCGCTGCAGGTACAAGTGGCGTTGCACCGACATTACGCCTGTAAAGGGTCTTGTTTCGAAGCAGTTTCAAGGCCTGGCATGGCTCTGAGGTAGAATACCTGAATGCCAAGCAGTATGCTTATGTTCGATTCCTGCTGCGATACTGATTTTTTATTCTCTGCAATCGTCGGGTCGGCGCCACCGATGTCGGTCTTTCTTGACGTTCTCTCATTTAAATTGCCACTGTCTGTTCTCGCTGTTCCTGGTCAGATATAAACTGTCAATCACCTGTGGCGCATACCCGCGGACCGTGGTTACGGGTGTGTGCACACCTGTCTGGTGGGGAGGGTTTGACGATGTGCGCGACAGGATTTTATGTTATTCATGTCATGGCCAGACAGTTGTATTCGCGAGCAACCCTTTTATTCTCCCATACTGATTTTGGTCTGCAGCAAGCTAACGAGGCGATCACGAGAGCTTCCAGACGTAGGCGGCTAGATAGATAGATCGATAGATACGTAAATAGAAACGCTCAAAGTGCCTTAGGTTCTCTAAAAAATGCTTCGCATTTAAAAGTTTGGGTGTGCGAATATTGACTTTTTTAATACGAATCAAATACGAGTATGTCATCATTGTCATCAGCCTATCTTGTGTCCACTTCAGGATGACGGCCTCTCCAAAATGACCTCACCAAGGCACCCTGTCCTGCGCGAGCTCATTCCATTTTATGCCTCCAAATTTCTTAATTTGGTCGCTCCATGTAACCCTTTCAGCAAAAAACTGGCGTCTGTATAGGCTCGTGTATCGCCCCAGTGTTAAGTTATTTGTATCTAGCTCATTTAGATGGAAAGGTTCATGAACGGTTGGCTGGAATAAATGTTAGTAAGTGCTTCCGCTTTGTCGATGATTATTTGATTCTGTTTGATTGCGACTATCATGCCGTTGATGAGTCCTTTCAGCAAGCCTTGAAAGTGTTCCAGGAATGCCTCGATCCGCTATCTCTCACGCATGAGCTGCAGGAAAATGGTTCCCTGAGGTTCTTAAATTTAATACCAACATTTTCAGTCGGACACGTCTGTTCGACATATGAGCCACGGGAGAACAAACCGCTGTCCGTACGCGTCTTCTCACAGCAAACTGGTAAAGCGTGGTATTGTAAAAACATGTTTGCATAACGCTTGAACCAAATCTTTCTTCTACTCAGTACAGGAAAGTTTTGACGAGCAGATTTTCCGTCTTGAGACAGCTGGCTTTCCCATTTCCTTGCTAGTTTCTGTTTCTGAGAAGCTGCGCAGACAGTCAAGGCCAGGTAACACGGGGGGCACTTCACAGGAAACAAATCCCAAGATCGTTGCAGTGATACCGTATCTACACGTCATTTCACATAAGCTCAAAAAGATAGGCCAAAGAGCGGGTGCGTCTGGAGTTTTTTCCTCACCGAATAAACTGTCTCAGTTATGAGTCCGAACTAGTCCTGTAGGAAGTGCAGCGAGCCATTGCAAAAGTAAGCACCGTATAGAGTTTTTTTTAGTGTCCAAGGGGAACTCTTTACAGTATACTGTTGTCTTGTGGACTAAGGTACGTTGGTCAGACAGGCAGGTGCCTTAATGTAAGACTACAGGAACATTGCCAGAAAGTAAGAAATGGGGGAAGGAGCGTTTCTTGGCCTCTCATTGTTCTAAATGTGGATGCCGGCCATTGTTTGAAAAAGCAAGAGTTCTCGCGTCCCAGTCTCACGAAGGCACTAGAATCATAATTGAGGCCGCAACAATAGCTCAAGGAAGTTGCATCAGTAGACCGTCCATATTCTTATCGGAAAAAGAATTGACGTCTTTGAATTCTTCGGCACGTGGTGTTCCAGGGTGACCTCCTGGCTTTTGGGGGGTTTCTTCTTGCCTTTTAGTTTGTTTGGATTTTTTTACTTCTTGGATAAGCATGTGATCTTATCTTTGTCTGTAGCCTATATATTTGTGCGTCCTTGTAATAAAAATTAGTTCGAAGTCTGCGCTGGTCATCGTCTTTTATATGTGTACTGTGTCAAATTTTTTGCGCTGAGCAGTTTAATAATTAAGCGTAAGTCCAGCAGACAGCATGGCTTTAAGCAAGTGCTCGTCAAATCTCGCTGAGAATACGCTGACATCGTCCAAATATACCGCCACGTGCGTTTCTTATTATCACTTTTGCTGTATTCGATTTTTGCCCACAAAGACTGTCAGCAACGCTCAGCGCAAACCGCGCCTCATTGTTCGAGAAGCTTCGCGATTATTGCAGATCGTTTTGTTAAGATTGCGCGCAAGACGCGAACACTCGAGCTTATTCTAGAGTTTGCGCGAAAACCAGCGATGACGCTGGGATATTCGACGGCACATGCATAAATGCCGACGCGCTTCACCGCTTGTCAGTTCATCGACGGCCAACACTCTGTTCGCCGCTATCAGTGCATACCGCGTGTATTGCTGTAAATTAACTTTCCGTTTCTCGGCCACAAGTTCGGCCAAATAAAGAGTTTCATCTTGGACTCGTCGCCTGCGGTCTTCGTCGACGTCACGACCACGTGACAATACTAACCACGTGTGCCACTTGAGGCAGGATAGTACGGTGTCCACGAGCCGCTGAAATGTTGCCGGTGTGGAGCATAAGCCAAAGTTGTTTTCTCTTGGTCTCTGTCGTTGACTTCTGTCTTCCAGTATCAGCTCCTTAAATCCATCGACAAGAAGCAAAGGGCACGCCGCAGTCTGTCGAAGGAGTCTGTACGAGATAGTCGGTAAACGTCCTTCTATGTGACTTGATTGAGCAGAACCGTAAACTGCCATCCTTTTTCTTGACTAATAGTGCCGGCAATGCCCATGGACTCTTCGACGGCTGAGTAACGTTATCTTGAAGCGTTTTTTTTTTACCTGACTTTCTATGGCGTCACGTTCCCGCGGCGTCACCCGGTATAGATTTTTCCGTGTGGGCCTCGCCGTTCCATCCGTAATAATTCTAAGCTTGTTCTAAGGCATTTCACAAATTCTGGACATCGAATAGAAACAGTCATGATAACCATTATTAAGAACCACAAGGCTTTCCTTCTGCTCAGGCAGCAAACTTGGGCCAACATTGACAGATAGAGATACGGGTGGCAGGCCGTTGTTATGTCTTGTCAAACGTCGAGCAGTCTGTGACTTCACTGAGCTCTTCCACGTACGCAATTGTTATTCCTCTCGGTGCTGGCGCTCAGGGCTAAAGTTTGTTAGTAGAACTGGCGTGCGTCCGCAGTGTATGTTTATGACGTCTCGTGCAATGGACAGGCCATGACTGAATAACATTGCTGGAATTCGTTCGGTAGTGCTGTCAGAACTCCTGGGTACGCCGCATGGTATAGACACAACAGCGTTTTACCGCAGTCACGTCATTGTTGAAAGCGCGTTGAGGTTTACGTCGGTAATCTGTACAGGGCTCATTAAAATCTGGTCTGGGCTCATGCAAAACGTGACCGACCTGTGCGGAATGTCTATAACGGCGCCATATTCACGCGGGAAATCCATTCCCAAGATCAGGTCTTTGCAGGAATCCGATAAAATTACTACAATAGCAACGAAAGCCGAACTACTGATATTATGGCACTAGCCACAGGTGTCTATAATATGCCAAACACAATAAGCACTTTCAGTGTGACGCAGGCTAGAGCTTAGCGTACGCTAAAAACATCGTGGGTCCTCAATCAGTGCGCATGTGCAGAACGTTAGTAAGAACTTTGCAGATTGCGCACGTTCCTTAATTCTTGGATTCAGCTTGGCGGGATAGCGGGAGTAGCGTTGGAACATGACGACACGAGGCCACCGGCTTCGATCAGATTTCGGAGTCTGGTTCGTTATTCGTTGTGGAAGGGAGGCATAAACAGTGACATGAACTTTCGCTTGGTCCTACCTATCCTCGGGGAGCAAGTATGGCGAATATTTCGTCGTCATTTTTGGGACCGAGCGTTTGTTTTGACGCTGACAGGAGTAACCAGAAACCGTCGTGTCTGCGAGAATGTTTTGGCTTCATACCAGATGATGGCACCGATGGCGGCGCCCTCGAAGTGACAGCCACCCGCTTGGCCCCTATATCATCTCATCCTGCTGTCTTAGACAACTCGCTCATCCGTAGTAAGTTGTGCCACTTACTTTGGTTACTTTGGTTACTTTGGTTCATGTTCTTTGGTTACTTTGGTTCACTTACTTTGGTTACTTGGTTACTTTGGTTCATGTTAGTTCGGTAAGAGACTACCGTCATGTTTCCTCGGTAATAGACTTGTTTGTGGATTAGGTTGGCTTAGTTCGAGAAAGCCCAATTACTTAGAACATTGATGGCGCTTGTTGACTCTAGATGGTTATGAAGGACAGGTTGGGGCATCCGACAGTGCGTACTGCTCGTCTAACATGCCCATATTGTGGAACGGCCCACTAAAAGTGCGGGCGCGTACTGTTTAGCGCACACTGCAGTTGCGGACGCTATACTAAGACTGCTGTTTACTGTTCTGTTTTTACAGCAGAGCTGTTATGCTCGAAGTTTGCTGTGTTTCGTAGATAGCAAACTATCAACATCATGAACAAGCACACGCTCTCATCGTCCTCTTCTTCATCTCCGTCCTCCTCTTCCTCTTCTGCTTCGCTCCCAGAACACGTGCGCCCATTTGCCCGGCAAGGGATGCAACAACTCTGACGGGCGAGAGAACGAGTACAGAGAGAGAGAGAGAAAGAGAAATTTTTGGCGAAAAAATGTCTTGGCGAGGCGACATTCGAATCCGCGTACTCACGATCAGAAGGCCAGCGTCGCAACCACTCGGCTATCCAGGCACGCTAGCAAAGCATAGCGTAACCTTGTATTGTATAGTATAGCAAGGTGGTGGGAAAGGGAAGTGAGGGTGACGAGGAGGGAAAGGAGAAGGGGAGAACGAGTACAAAGAGAGAAAAAGAGAAAGAAAGGGAAGACTGAGAGAAAAAGACAGAATTCGAGAGAACATCTACAGAGAGAAAGGAAGAAAGGTGTATAGAAGTAAAGAGAAAGAAAAAGAAAGCCAGAAACAAAGGGAAGAAAAAGAAAGCGATAGAAAGACAGATATTCAAAAAAAGATAGGAAAAAAGAGAGCACGCATAGCCATGTGCAGTATAGAATAGAAAAGAGAAAGAGAAAAGTCAGAGGGTAAAAGCCTAGCCAAGCCACGACCAGCCAGGTGCCCACCAGCTCGGCTGTGCCCAAAGCCTTGCTCGACTTAGTGCAAGGTGCGCTATTTTTTTTTTTGTCGCGTAACCAATTTGCATTTTGGCCGAAGCGATATTCATGAGGTGTCCTTACCTTGACTCGATCCAGGTCTTCCCTAGGCCCAATTCCCGATAACATGAGCAGCTTAGGTGTATTCACGGCACCTGCGCACAGGATGACCTCGCGACTGGCGCGCACCGTGCTTTCTTCACCGCCCTTTTTAAATTTTACTCCGACGGCTCTATTTCCTTCGATAATTATCTGTAACGACCAAAATAAAAATTATCAGAGTTGGAGAATCAGACATCACATGAAATCGAGTGCACCAGCAAGTAAATGAATGAATGAATGCACTTTGTTTGTCCCTGGTCAACGGGAAGGGGGCAATGGGACAGGGGGGGGGGGGAGGACCTACTTGAAGTAGGCCTCCTCTACCCTCTCAGCCCACGCCAGGATGTCCTCCTGAATGTCGGGCCTCGAGCTGCGCAAGGCAGCCTCACACTGCTGCTCACTAGAAGTTAGGCGTGTCAGGAAGAAGGAAGAGCACCAGCCAGCAACGAATCCATTCATGTAGTGATAATCGGATTTCTTGTTCAGATACACTACATGCAGTATTTAGCAAGCGAGGCTGTAAACCAGGCTAATATTTCCGGGGTTATTTTTTTTTTATTTGCTCGTAAAACTCGTGCTATGGTTGTCATGGTGCAGGGACTCTCAAGCTATGTACCGCAGTATCAAGATTTCCAGCGAACTCTATTTTAGACTATATATATGTAGACGAAAAAAGAAATATTTCCTCAATTTTGAGAAGTCGGCTATTTTAAAGTTTAGCACCTGGAAAGCACTGCACGCCGCATCCTCAGTTCGCAGTCCTCAAGGGATACCGACACGGTAACTGCGCGCAAAACCCGTTGCAGTGCGATTTCTTGTGCACTTAGTGGCCATACTGACGGATGCTCATCTGTATTCGCGTATGCAGTTTATAATGTGATTGGAAATCAGTTTAGAAGTTAAAAGAAATATGGCCATTTACCCTTTATTAGCACAAAAGATACAAGAAAATTCATGTGGATTTCTTATAGACTAAAGCTTCCTAATTAATCGGATTTCACCCTTGTCTAGCTTTCGAACCCGGCACCGACGCCTATCTGGGGCGGTCGCTCTACCAATTCAGCTAACCTGAAGGCTGGCAACTCATCAGTGAGAGGGCAAGTTGCCGACAAACCGAAGCACATGGACACTGAATATGACAAATGTGTACTTGCGCTGGGCCAGCACGAGCATTTGCAACTGTTAAAGTTGACCCCGCAATGCGAGGCATAATTGTGCTCACCGAACTTCTTCAGAAGCTCCCACAGTGTTACACGTTATGTACGAAGCTGTAAGTACACAGCGCCGAAGTCCAACGTTCCAGCTAGTGTGCACGCATAGTGTTTTCAGAGCTCATAGCACGTTGGTGCCTTAATCTTACTGTAAAAAAACTCATTAAAGTCTCCACGGGCCGCATTGATGTAGTATACATGATGTTTCTTCGCGGGCGAAAGTAATGCGGGTAAACACTGGCGCAAAATAAGAGAACTAGAGAGCTTGAATGTTTGTCTTTCAGTACGTATGGTAATGAAGCATGACCGTCTAACGGTGTTAGTAGGCTTTGTGCATCACGCATTTATACAGCTGAGAACTAAAGGGGGCCTTGTAAGCCTTTTCTAGCATAGAAAACGCTGGCGATCTTTAGTAAAGATCCGGTGAACATGTGAGCCAAAGAATATCGCGCTTCACCAAGCAGAGAATTTACAATTTAGCGTGAAAGGTACCAAAAAACCCCTGAAAGACACGCATGTGGACCTCTTGGAGGTGGCATCTAGCTGCGGCTTAGGCTGCGCAAGCCTGTAGATTGCGTTGCCTAAGCAGCAGCGTAGTTTAGGTGAGAAGAGGGAAAGCACCCGTACATTGCGATATCTCCGCTTATGCACGAATTTAAACAACGTTTGCATTAGCACTGGTTGGTTGGTTTTTTGCAAAACTTTATTTGGATCCTCGAAGGCGCGCGTCAGCGCGCAGCGGGCGACTCCCACGTCGGGACTGTCAGGCCAAGCCTGCCGGCCGCTTCGCGGGCCTGCTGGACGGCCCAGAGCTGGGCAGCCAGGTGTCTTTAGAATATTTGAAAAGGTGTTGCGGGGTCCCTCACGATATAGGCAGTTAAAACTAGCGATAGCGCAAATATTGAGCTGCCTCTTGTTTCGCTGTCTGATCTCTCCGTTAAAAAGTGCACTTTCGTTTAAAAATTCCGATGGCAGGACAGCGGTTAGTGACCGCTGACTTAGTGACCGCTGATTTTTGAGTGGTTACATTCAGCGGTTATTGTTACACACCAAAGATAAACATAAACCAATAAATGTCTCATTTTGTTTAAGAATGTTAATCCTATTAGAAATTTTGAACGGGTACTCAAAAGCGTTTATAAGTGGGCATGTTTTAAAACTGAGGAATGACGTGCGTGTAAATACTTGAGGTACTTGTTTTGATTTACCGACAAATAAATATAGAAACAGCTTAATCAGAAATTGGGTTCTCAATCAAGATGGTTGCGCACGTCCACTTTTCTTTCTTTTTTCTCTGTATCTCGGCTAATTTGGAAGGCGCCTTTAAACTCAAAACACTGGTGAAAAGATTTACTGCTTACCTCTTTTACCACGCTGTATGTGTGAATATGCAAATTTGTAACTTTGGAACGTATTTCTTCATTCAAAAAACATGTGCTGGGACCCATTCGCACACCGTAAGCAGTGTTTGACTGCACCCTGGAATAACCTGAAAAAAATATAAAATGCTTGTACTGGTTTCCCTGTTTCATTTTCTTGGTAACGCATATTTTCCTGGCAACTGATACGGGTTTGAGGAGGATGATAGGAAAAATAAGAGAGGAAGGAAGAAAGAGAAAATAGAAAGACATCAGCAAAGAAGTACACAAAAACGTTTTCAAATGAAAAGCACGCTGTAATGTATAGTTCCTTGCCCAAGCAGTTGTCCAAGGGAAGTGAACTGCATACTGCAATAGCAACCAGTGCGATTCAAACGACACAGAACTTCAGGGGAAGATGTAACCTTGAAGAGCAAAATCTTTGTCTTCGTTTAGGAATCAGCTGGTGGCGACAAGTCCACTTGTCGAAATGTTGCCTCTAGAAACATTCCTTCTTGATTGATTCATTGACATAACTCTAATAACCTAAGATTTTTTTATCGCAACGACCGGCGAGGCCACCTTTAGATTTTCTGCGCATGAAATGATTGTAGCTTGTGCTAATTCGCGTACTGTATAGATGAATGCCAGAACCACACTCAAAATGGAAGGTTAGTACTGTGCACATGAAGCAGACTTGTTGTGCTGGTTGATAGAAGTGCTCAGATGGCGTCCAGTAGTGACCATTGTGTGGTTATGGCTTCTCTTTCAGCAAGTGGTCTATCAGCAGAATCAGTTCAATAAAAACTTCTCTAGACCTCCCTAACCTTTCTAACAGAAGGAAGCGAGCCCGCCTGTGCCTCTTTCGTAAAATATTCTTTACGAATCCTGAAGTACAACGCACATTGTTCTCACCACCTTCTTACGCTTCATCTCTCGTCGACCACAACTTCTGTATAACCAAACACGTCGACCAAACATCTGTATAAGATCTGTCAGAATATAAATAACTTTTCATGTGGTCTCCTAACCAGGACAATACGCTTGCGGCAAATGCCAGCAGCCACTAACGCATAATGAACTAGTACTTTGTGCGAAAAAGATAATGCAATACCCTGCAATACATTTCTCTATATTTTTTCAACAGTAGCATGGCGTTCGTAGTTATTAACGGGATAGTGTTAGAGAGCTTAATAAAATATTTGTGGTGCAGCTGAGACAAGCAAGAAAACAAGAGAAGACAGGATAGGGCGCCAGACGTGTGATAGGACGAAGCAGCGATACGTTAGCACGTGAAGTACTTGAGGCATATCACATAAAGAAGAAGGGAGATGAATGCGTCAGTGTCCCTTCGATCACTTTGTACAAGAAGGAATGCCTATTTTTAGATAGCGCTGTGCGGTAAGGTTTTTTTATTTTTTGTGTTTCGTTTTTTTTTTCTTGGTTTTGCTATGTCATAGTCACCTGTGCTGCACCCCCTCTTTGCGCACATATCTGGAAGCATATATATTTGGGTGATGTGAGGAAAATGAACTAGTTGAAAGTCTGGCGCCCTATCTTGTATTCTCTTGTTTTCTTGCTTGATGAATATTTCATTAAGCTATGCACAAACTCGCCCAACGTCACACTCTGTTAAAGAGCTTGTTTCGCAGAAATTCCGGTGTTGACATCGGTGTCGGTGTCATTGTTTGTGAGCGAAAACTTGGTGTTGTGTGAGCGAAGTCGCGCAAAATGCAAGTAATAAAAATCATGGCTCCGAGCCGGAATACAACCCAGGCCTTCTGCGTGGCAAACAGGTGTCCTGCCACAGAGCCACGCCAGTGCTTGAAGGTGCCGGGAAACAAAATATTATGCAGGTGTCATGTAGTGCGAGGAGTCTCATTAACATGCAAAACTGTGTGGCAGAAACGCAAAATTGCACCAGGGGTCACCCCACCTGAAATGCAAAACAAATGGGTGGTTTAAAGGGCCACCCACTACAAGGCACTCGAGCGTAATTAATCGTCAGCAGCAGCAACAGCATCAACAAAGTGAAAGTGTGCAGATGAGTAAATACACGTAATGCCTTACGGGCACGTAATGGGTGCTTCGGAAAAAAGCAGAATGATTATTTAGGCGTAGTGGGCACTTGGGAACTGTACTTGCAGTCGGCATTATAGAACACTTTAAAACGGCGAAAAGTTCGTTTCTTCGCGACACGGTTGCGATGTCGTTGAGAAGGCATTGCAAACGGGGCCGGCGTTTTACTCTTGAAGACAAGGTTCAAGCGTCTTACGAGTTTTAACACGAAAGTTACGGATATGACGTTGATAAAATGGGCGCCAACGGGTGAGAAAGAAAAAAGCCAAGAAAAACATCCGCCGCTGGGAATCGAACCCACGACATTGCGGCCGCGACGGTAAGCGCCCGACGCTAAACCAACTAAGCTCACTTGGCAGATGTTGGACACTTCACAAACGCGCCTTATGTCTTTCACACATTCTGTCTCGCACTGTGCTCGCAGTTGGCGGTGTAGGTAGGGGTGGAGCGGGACGGTGCCGCCGTCTGTGAGAGGTTGAAAGAAATAATGCACGATCAACACTTACTAGCGCTTACACCGAGATTGCGCGCGATATCAGAGGTCATGGTTAAAGCGTCTCGATACTAGCTAGGGACACCGGCCGCGCCGGCGTCGCCGAGGCACCCTAGACGCAGTTACGTTCCTTGCCATTCGCTTCGTGTTAGCGTGCGCCGGCTCATCGGAGTAGTGCAGCTTCCACGTGCACCAACGGAATTTCTCCACCGCCGACTACTTCCATTGCGAGAGCACCGACTAACAAAACTGCCACAATACGCGTTGCAGAAAGGAAACGATTTCGACGGGCGAATGTCGTGCCTTGGTGGAGCGAGACCAAGGCCAGCGGAACGCACGCGTTTGCGGCTCAAGCTACGAACCTCTATGAACTAGGCGTCAACATGGGTGCATCCACGCCACACGGTGCTATAGCTGCCAAACACGAATATACATTGGACAACCTGTCATATATCACTACACAATAAGCACTACTTCCGTGAAGACACGTTTCACTTTCGTGTTGTAGCGATTCCTATGATGGAGGAATCACCCATGTTTTTAGCTGCTCCTGTGGCGGCCCGCAGAACTTGCCTTCTTCACCAAATAAAAAGCTGGAGGACGATTGAGCTTCGCTTTCAAGATTAGAACGCGATACCGTAATAGGGGCTCCGAGCCCATCGCTTTCAACTATGCCGCAAGGAAAGGGTCGTTCGTGTGCGTAACACTGGCCGTTTCAAACTATGTTAGAACGTTTACTGCAAGTACAGTTGCGAAGTGCCCACTATGCCATAATTCTTCCTTTTGCAAATTGGCGAAGTAACCACGCGCGTCCCTAAGGTGTCACACGCACCTGCGAAGCTGCACAATTTGTAATGGCTGGACAGCTTCAAACTACTTACACGTCTCGCAGTTTACATGTCTTGACGCCTGGTGCGATTCTAGGCTTCTGCCACGCAGTATTACATGCGTTAAGGAGACTCCTCTCACTAAATGACATTCTTATAGCGATTTTTTATGAACAGGCTTCAAGCACTGCCGTCGCTCCGTAGCAGAAGACCTGCTTGCTAAGCTGAAGACCTGGGTTCCATTCTCACTCGAACGGAACATTTTTATTAATTATTTATTTGCATCTATTTCGAATTTTCGCTCACGGACAACGCCGATTTTTCGCTCACAACCAACGACACCGACACCGACACAGGAATTTATACGAAACGAGTTCTTTAACGCTATCGCGATAAAATACATTACCACATGACATCCTCGTCCTACATTCTGTTCACTGACGCAGCATCACAATGTGTAGATGCCATTAGAGTCTAAGCACGCGGAGAATCTATAAATTGTATTTTACTATTTTACACATTTAACCACTTGTATGCAGTGAACGTCAGTTGTCCACTACGGTCAAGCTTCTTCGCTTGCAGCAAAACGGTCTTAATTGCTGTATGGTCACACCTTTATGGCTTTCGCCGTTGTAGTCGACGTACTTGTAGTCAGCTTCTTTACACGCATTGAGAAAAACGTACGACAGGTTTGTGTAGTATCCTGGGTAGTTGATCGGCGTTTCGCCAGAACTTCCATGGTATTTTTCTTCTGCGTGGAATAAAACAATAATTAGGTATCACTAAGGTTTTTGCGGTAGGTCATTGGCCACCTGATTTAGTGCCCATAAAAATATGTGCACTTGATAACAATTCTCAGTTCTCTGCGAGATATTAAGGGGACAATAAAGGCAACTATTACGTTGAGAAGGATTGTTGAAATAACGGTTCAGAAACGTTAGAGTGCTCTTTTCGTGCTATGAAAATGCTTAGTTCGAAAAAAAAAATCGCGTTTTCTGGTCCGCATACCTTTAGCGCAATTCAAACCACCCGCCACCGAGAAGAGGCCTCACGTTCTCGAGTAAGCGTTCACGTTCACGAGTAAAAGAAGAAAAAAATTCACCAAGGATTACGATACCGCCTAATGCGAATTCTGAGCGCAGCTGTTTAGATGTTTTGATTTTGTGATAAGTTGAGACGCGACCGCCTCGCTAACCGGGAGACCGCGGAAGGCAGTACGTAGGCGCGCTCCACCACCACCGCCTTTATTTTCATATATTGTATCGGTGGACGCTCTCGCCGCATACCTTGTGATGACGTCATCGGTGACCGCACGACGGCGCGCACTACTGTGTCGTTCTAAAGTCCCTGGATTTATATGTCGTTCTAGGGACCTTATGTCGTTCTATGTCGTTCTTTCCTCCTCGCGCTTTCCTCGCTATCACCGTCTTTCATCCTCCGCTTAACTCCGCGTTCACTCTCTTTCGTCCTCGTGCGCTATATCGGTTACGCCGACGACGGCGACGCCGCTCAACGCAGGAGAGCTGCGTTCTAAAATATCGAAGAGCACGTGAGAGCTCGAGCGACACGTCTGTTTCGTTCACTTCGTCTGTGCTCCGTTCGCGTCAACAGCAGCGCACTAGGGCGTAAACAAGGGTGAGACGCGTGCTACACAACGGTCCTGCGGCGATGGCACTCAAGCATGCACTGTCTACAGAGGGGAGAGACGACCGAGTTGAGTTCGCTTATAGTTGGGGCCGGGCCCAATTTGGCTGGTCCTGCTCGCTACAGGCTGTGAGTTCTTGCGCTGCTGTCGCATTTCGAAAACTCCATTTCACAGGGCCAATACGTCGCCGCTCGTTAGCAAAGCTTCATTGCACGTCGCTGTGGGTGCAACTAGACTTTCGCTTTCACATTCATAGAAAGTGCTAAGCGTACCCCGTAATGTTTATCATTGGGTAGCTTGAGCACTGGTGATCCCTTGTACTGAGGACCTACTACGAAGTTGGACTAGTACCAGAATATCCCCCTAGCGACTCAAACTGCGTATTCAATTTAAATTATTTGCCGATTACTAAATTCTGCTATGCGCATTATTGATGTTTTCAAGCATTTACCTTTACCTGTTACATACGTTGTTATTAGTCTTTAGTGTCCACTTAGAGTATAATTTAACTATGTGAAGATTTATATATTTTCGTTCTATAAAAAAATGAGAAAAGCACACATACGCCATTTGCGGCATCCTCCACGAACAATAATACGACCTTTTTGTGTTTTAATGCGGAGGTTCCCGCAGGATGCAGCTTTTAGTTTCACTTCTTATATTTAAGTGAGCTTACGTTCATTTGGCCACAGATTGATTTGTGGCAGTTAATCATAGGTGCACAAGCTCAATCACAAGTCGACTCACTTAAAGGTAGACGGGTCCGTCAGTGTGAGTCTGAGTTACTTCAGTTGAGTCTTAAGTTTGGTGAGTTCGAGTCCGAGAGAGCCCATCCAAGTACAGTTTAACGAGTCGGAACCAATATTAGCTGTAGTGGGTACATCTTTTGTCTAAGTGAGTCTGAGAGAGCCATGCGCGAAATAGATATTTTCTGAAATAAAGCGGCTTGCGCTTATTTTGCCGATCTTAATAAGAAAACAGTGCCAGTAAGGCGGCGGCGACGGCAATGCGATGCATCGTGCCACGTTCGTCGCGTGAGCGCATTACAAAATATCGAGCACGTTACTGAGCGGCGTTCGTTCTCGTTGTCAATCGGAGGCATGGCCCACTCGTCGTCAGCCTTCCTATCGCACTTCGCCAGCTTGCAATCAGCGCAACTGAGCACTGGCATCGGAGCAAGTGTTTACTCGTCGTGCTGCGCATTTTTGATTGCATGAATTTCTATAACGACTTCTGCTTATTGAGTTTCTCCTGAGATTTCGTACTTTCAAGTTCCCCAAATTGAGCTCCACTTTCGAAAACGCGGAGATCACACGAAATTCCAGCATTGCTATCAAGAATCGACGTTCGATTGAAAGTTTTCCTGCGGGCGTTTTAGCGTCATTCAGCAAGTAAAATGACTCTTAAAGTGCACGGAGGCCGCCAAATATGGCCTCAACAGGCCAGCCTACTCAGGCCTGTTGAGACCAGAGGAGGCTCCAGGAACAAGACCGCAATGAGGGCTAGTCGGTGTGTATCCTTCTCTAACGAAAAAACAATGCGATACAACAAAGACAAGCAGCAAACGATGAACACTACCGGCGAGTTACTTCACACTAGAAGCGCGAGCTAAACGCTCTACCAGTCAAGATTTGTGACACCTATGATAAAAATGAACGAGTTTCTTGCGTCGCATGCGATAGCATACCTATTACAGTATTTATTTTCCTTTGTTTTATTTTGCTTTAAATAACAAAATCCAAAATGCACGCTTTGTAAGCGCACCAACTTTTCCAATTGTGTGCCACTTTTATACAAGGCATATCTCTTAGGTGTCGTGCATAGAAGCTGAAGCTCCGTGTCTGGAATGCTCATTTTTCGCCCTCTAAGCAAGGCAGAACTTTAGAAGAAGATGGGGGCTTGAAAATACAATTACTCTTAAACAGGGGGTGTGCAATGATACTACCTCTTCAAGAATATTCACTTTTCCGCTCTGAAGTAAAACATATAGTGCTAATATATTATTATATACTTACTCTCCTTTATGCTTTCATGTGTGATGTTGAAGTACTCAATTTTTTTGAAGTATGGAAGCACTTCTTCATAGCTCCAGCCATTTGCCTTATAGTCGCTTTTCCATTTGTCGAAATCGTGCTTACTTCCACGCACGAAGTTCATGGAGTTTATGGAGCCGGTACCACCCATTACTTGTCCCAGAGTAACTGGAGCACGCTGTCGTAATAAAAAAACGCGGAAATAGAAACAAGTCAAACAAAAAGTCATCTTAAACTCCAGAGCGGTGCTAAGCTAAGATTTCAATCAATGCACCATGGGTATTAAGTTTTATTTTGCCTGTATTATCGCAATCAATGGAGAACACTCGGCATTGGGGCTTACATCGAAAAGCTGCAGCAAAATGCAAAATGCGCGTGGCCATGAAGAGGAATAAAAATAGGTCGATTAGCCGGTTTAAAATATTATAATAGATAATGCACTAATTGAGAAAGGAAAGCAAGCGCGAGCCTTTCTGTTCATTTGTGTTGTAACGCAGCAACGAAATGCATAAATATTGATTGGAAGAGCAGCCTGTCAAAGCAGCGAATGGGGTAGAGCGATGAAATTCAGAAACTTTCAGCCGTCAATTTAATCAGCTCGCGCAAGGCAGGGTAAATTGGAGGTCATTGGGAGAGGTCTTCATCCTGCAGTGGGCACAAAATAGGCTGACGACGACGATGATGGTGATTTAGTTCTACGGTGTCTACAGCAGCCAAATCGTAAAGATTAAACTTTCTATTCCGTGAAATTATGTCCAGCAAAACAAAACAAAATATATAAGGAGCCGTTCCCCTCTGTCAAGGTGGATGACCAGCAAAGCTGTTTAGCATACCACGCAGAGGTGGCACAGCATTTTTAACCGTATATCCGATCACACACCCTGCAACTAAATCCCAAATGCCTGTCCAGAAAGTCCCTTCTCAATTTAGCCTATGCTCCTTCAAAGTTTTCCATTTGAACAGCATGCTCTTTTTGACTCGATATGCGTCGTCTTGTATGACTTTCCGCATGCGCTTGGTGCTTCGTGCGCGATGTTAATCAGTTTAAAGCTGAACAATTTGACACAGTTGCCTGTCTGGTTGGGTTAATTAATTAGGACTTTCAAAAGGCCCCAACGAAGAAATTGGTTTATTTCCCGACGTTTCGGAATCAACTCGATTTGTTCTTCAGGGGAAGTGACAGCGGAGGTGTCGAGGTGCATCCTTTAACTTCTTTCACGAGCCAGCTGGGGAGAAGGAGGGAAGGCGCATATTCTTTGATTGTGAGAGTGTTGAGGAGGTTGTGGTTGCTGCGTGTGGTCGGGGACGGTTTAGTTCACTCCTTCTTCTCAGCTGGTTCGTCAAAGAAGACAGCAATAACCCGCCGATATATATATATATATATATATATATATAGTTGGTAGAGTATCGCACGCGTTATTCGAAGGTCGCAGGTTCGGTCCCTGCCCGCGGCAAGCTATCTATTCGTCCACTTTTCTTTCTTCACAATTACCTTACATTTATTACTAAAAACATCCCCTATACTTTCCTTGGCATTATTGTCTGTTAGTTTTCATTAATATTGTGTATAACAAAGAAAACGAGCCCTTGAAATTAACACTTCTTTCCTTCTACACACACACACACACACACATATATATATATATATATATATATATATATATATATATATATATATATAGGAGAGGCACGGTGACGCCGACAGCAAAAACCCGCCGAGAGTGCCCATATAATTGCTATCGCAGTAAAAAGAACGCCAACACAAACGGGCTCACTATGATACTCTCCCTTCGCTGCCGAGCCTCCGCGCAGAGGCAAAGCGTGTGCGGACAAAACCATAGAAACAAACTTCCAAGCGTATAACCCCCTCATATTGACAGGCGAAACGGAGAGCATGACGCCGCATTCTGTGAAGGCCAATGAACACGTCTCAATGAACCCCTTCATTCCTCAGTTAGTCCTCAACCGGCACCAATGTGTACGATCCCGCGTGCGACGCGATTATTAACTTTCTCTCCGCTTTTTCTAAGCATGTTCCAGAGCGCGTTATGTTGGATCTATTTGTTTAGTATGTGTAAGGATGACCCTGCGCAGCGCCTGTCATACGTACCTCCAGAATACAAGTAAATGGATATACTTACATCCTGTGTGAAAAGAGAAAATAATTGTGGTTCTGTTTCATATTCCCAGCTGTTATTTTTATTTGCCGCAAAAGGTGCAGTGAATGGTACCATAAGGTCCGGCGTCATTTCACCTCCAGCTTCCAGCAGAAGAACCTTGTATGACGTGTTTACTGAGAGTCGGTTGGCCACAACACTTCCAGCTGTTCCTGCGCCCACTACACAAACGAAGGATCCGGAAGATTAGCAGCTTGCTTTTTTTCCGAGTTGAAATAAAAAATTAACGTGATGCAAAATAATCGGAAGTAACAACAAATTTTTATAGGCAGATATTGGAAGTATAGTCCTGTAACATAATATATTACGTGGTAAGTCAGGTAAGCGGAAGCCCGCAAAGTGCGGAGAAATTCTCAATAATATCAATTTTTTTGTGCTATTTTGTTCCTTATAGCAGTAAATAGCTAAAAGAAAATGGGGGACAAGGTAAAATAAACAGACAGACACAAGGCAAACGCTAACAGATAAAAATGTATTCCTCAAGCGCGCATACCGAGTTCTGGTTGTGCAATAATAAACGTAAGATGCACAAATGCGCAGAGAGAAAAAAAAAGTCGTCGCGACACTAACGTGTGATTTAGGTGTCGTGCGGCGCGAGTGTGGAATGCACGTATGAGCCACCCTTTTCTGTGTTTTTAATTTTTAAATCCTATTCTTCTTTTTTGTTTGTTTTTCCTTTTCCTTATTTTCTTTTTCATTTGTTTCTTTCTATGTGTGGCTCATACCCACATATCCCTGGTTCAAGCCATCGAAACTGATATGGAATCTGTGAGGGAAGTAGACGTCATCAAAGTCGAATTTGAAGAATCGAAAGCAGGTATGGTGGTGGTCAAGTACAACTTCCAAATTCAGAACCCCAAGATACAGAAATGAAGAAACAAAATTCGAGTCTCTGCAATGAGCTACAAGAAATGAGGGAGGAAATGGTGGAGTTACAACAGCGTAACCGAAAAATAACCTTGAAGTCAGAAGCATCCCTTTGGTAACAGTTGGAAACCGAAACTCAATAACAATTACTATTAAAAGCAACTTCTTTGGCTACTGAAATTTGACTAGGAAACATTGAAGTCATCCATGGCGTTCCTACTGGAGAAAATCAAAACCAGAATTTAGTGGCAAGGTTCTCATTCCGTAAAATCAGACACAATTCTCAGGGCCGCAAAGAGATTCAGGCTAAATACTTCACCTTTGTGACTTAAGAATGGCGCCACAGTTTTTATTAACGAACATATTTACCCAGCAAGCAAGGCATTACTCGGCAGGGCAATAAGCGCAAAACGATTGAAGCCTTGGAAATTTACATGGGAAGCTGGCGGGAAAATGCACATGCGTAAAGCGGGAAATTCTTGTCTGCCTTCATACGACATGCGCAAACGATCTTGCTCAAGAACACAACAAAGGCAGAAGAATCAGTAGAGCCAGAGCTATGCTCCAAAGTTTTGGTCGCAATGAGGAGGCCGTGTTTGTCGATGCAGCACGCTATCGAGACGGTCGCCGTTTTGCTTTTGCGGTTGTAGACCATACGCACAAATGCATGACCAGTGCTTCGATCAACACAAGGCACGTGGAAACAGCGGAGAAGGTAGCTATCGCGCTGGCCATAGCTCACACCGATGCCCAATATATGATCAGTGACTCACAAACGGCAGTACGAAATTTTGCAAATGGTAGGATCTCTCCAGTGGCATTGCAAGTCCTTAATAAAGGCAAAACCCGCTCTGACGAACAAAATGCACACATCCTCTGGTTTCCCGCCCACACACCCGTCGACCGCACGGAGGTCAGTCTTAACGAGGTGGCGCACACGTGGCTCGAGGTCTCACGTTCCGAGCTGCGTCTGCGGTTGACACTACCCGAAAGGACTCCCTTGTGAACGAATGGGAGTGGGGGGATAGACTAACCAGATTCAGTGATATTACCCTACACTATAAAATTCAGCGACGGGAATACCCCCCGCCCCACACCAAACTTAGCCGGGCCCAGTCCGTTCAATGGCGGCAATTACAAACAGGCACCTACACTAATCCCGTAATTATGAAGCACATTTACCTTGATTTGTGTACAACCAACACATGCAAGTATTGCACCAATAGGGCCACACTAGCGCATATTCTCTGGGAGTGTCCAGCACTAATGGGCAAAACTAGGGACGCGGCCTCCAATGAGGACCTTTGGGTGCGTTGGCAGGCCGCGCTGCTCAGCTCAGGACTAGACCATCAGCTCTGGGCGATCCAGCAGGCCAAGGAAGCTGCTGAGAGACACGGTCTCTCGGCCGACTCCTAGGCGGGAACCCAGCCCGGACACCTACAGGAACTTAATAAAGTTATTCACTCACTCACTCACTCACTCACAAGTACAATAATGGCTAAAATGAAGATTTGCGCAGAAATATGAATAGCGTGGCATGCAGAAACAAGCAAACTTATCAATATGTCAGTGCAACATTACGAGCATCACAAAAAAACCTGATTAATTATTTGCTTACGACGAAAACTGCGCGAAATAAACGGGGACAAGGAAGGCACACGCACAAGCGAAGACTAGCAACTGGTAATAGATTACCAACTCACCGAGCGCTCAGTTCTTCTAAATTTCTTGCTCCTATTTTGCAGCACACATTCCATCGCGATCTTTCTACCATAACAGAAACGTGGCTAAAGAATTGTGAGTGTGCCATATTCCCGGCCGCGTATTCTCGACCCAAAAAAAAGTACTGCACGTGGTGGTGGTGTCACGCCTTTTATTCGACAAGGACTAAAGTTCCGATGTTTGACTGAAAGATCTTGCAGCACAGAGGGTGTAGAAACGCTTTTCGTGAGCCATGATTAAGGTGTTGTATTAGAAACCTTTGCCCGTTTCAAATATTAATGACTGTGGTGTCTATTGTGTATCATATGTATCTTCGGAAAATCAAGTTGTGATCTGTGATGACATGAATATTGACATATCAACAGACGATTGTTGCGCAACAGATTTTTTCTACAATCGTCCTACATGAAAAACATAGTTGATTCCCCACTAGCTTATGTTAGGTTTGTGTTACCATCATTGACCGTATGCTTTGTAATAGTGATTTAGATGTAATAATAGGGGTTAGAGATTTCACTCTCATGGACCACTGTCCTACATTCTTAATTCCAGCTTAAACCTGCCTTCTTCATAACCTTGAAAATGCGCCAAATATTCGATGCGTATTGATTACTCACAAGTGCGTATAATTTTGGAAGCAACCAACTTTTAAACCTCATACACTGACGGCGTTCATGTTGAATGTGAGAACATTATATGTTTCATTGCAAAGGCGACAAATCAGTCACGACGAATATGTATACGTCGTACCAATAGGCTTCCCAAGCATCGCTTAGTGGCGCTGCTGGATGGATGGATGGATGGATGGATGGATGCTATGAGCGTCCCCTTTAAAACGGGGCGGTGACATGTCTGCCACCAGGCTCGAAGAAAAAAAAAAGCTTCCTTGTTTCATGTTGGCCTAATACCTTATCTACATTGATTAAATCTATGTTATTATACCAAAACAATATAAATTCACGGTCCATCTCTCTGCCTCTTAAGGCAGAATGACCTTATTTTTCCCCCATTATTTATTTTTGTTCTTTATCTCTACTTTTCTGCCACCAATACTCTAACCGTCTCTTACTTATTTCTATCACGGACGTGTGCAGCTGTTGTCCCTAAAACCCAAGGCTTCATGTAGACTCGTGCCCACACGTATACCTGGGTGAATATCGCCACATTCAATCAGTACATGTTCCATCGTTTCCTTAGTTCCCCCGCAGCATGTACATTGTTCTTCTTCGTTACTGAATCTCGCTTTATAACTACGCGTTCTAAGGCAGCCCGACCTTGCTTCAAACAGTAAAGCGCTTCCCCTTGAATTATCATAAAACCTTTCCCTCCTTATTTCGTTGTTTCCCTTTCGGTAGTTACTCAGAGCCGGCTTCTTTTCCATCGCTGCCATCCAATAAGTCCTTTCCGCCTCTCTGACCTTCCGCTTAATGCTCCTTGTTGCCATATCGCCCGCACTGCTAGCCGTATATTTACTGGTGAGCCTCCTAGTTCTTTTTCTCCACTGCGTGTCAACGCTTTTTCTATACAAATACCTGAAAACCTTCTCTGCCCATCTACTGTTCTTCATTTTCCTCAGCCTCTCTTCGAATCTCATTTTGCTCTGAGCTTCCCTCACTTCAAAGCCTGTCCATCCCATATCACCCTTTACAGCCTCATTTGTCGTCTTCCCGTGAGCGCCCAACGCGAGGCGGCCCACCGTCCTTTGATTTACATCCATTCCGGATTGTACCTCTGACTTCATGCACACTACTGAGTTCCCAAATGTAAGCCCCGGGACCATCACACCCTTCCACAGCCCTCGAAGCACCTCGTACCTATTGTATCCCCATAAAGCTCTGTGCTTCATAATTGCAGCATTCCTCTTTCCCTTTGCTACCGATGCTTTCTCTTGTACCTCCATATATCTATCCCCCTCATTTACCCATACTCCGAGGTACTTGTACTCGCTTACCCTCGGTATTTTTTGGCCCTGTATAAAACCACATGGTCTTCGTGATCATTGAATACCACCAATCCACATTTTGTTGCACTAAATCCTGGTCCTAGAGCCTCACATTCCCTTCCGCATATATCTGCCAGTCGCTGTATCTATCATCTATCTTGACTGTCCGCAAATAAGACAATATCATCTGCATAAAATATACCTGGAAGCTTCTGCTCAACCATCGTGCCGACCTGCTTGTGTGACAAATTAAATCCAATGTTGCTACCTGCTAGCGCTTTTTCCATCCTCACCATGTACAGCATAAATAACAGCGGGGACAAAGGACATCCCTGTCTCAGCCCCTTGCTAATTTCAACGCTGTCCTTGCTACTTATTCCTTCCCATTCTATACAAACTGTATTTTCTCGGTATATTTCCCTCAAAAGCTGTATACAGTCGTCACCTATGCCCACTTCTTTCAGTATATCGCACAAAATTTCCTGATTAACGTTGTCATACGCCCCGGTAATATCTAGATAAGCTACGTATAAGGGCCTCTTTTCTATTTTCGATATTTCTATACACTGGGTAAGAACAAACAGATTATCGTCTAACCGCCTGTCAATTTGAAATCCATTCTGAAGTTCTCCCAAAATATCATTTTGTTCTACCCACGCTTCTATTTTTAATTTTACTGCCTGCATCGCCAGCCTGTATAGCACCGATGTAATGGTTAGCGGTCTATACGAGCGAATGTTATCCTTTTCTCCCTTGCCTTTATAGATTAAGTTCATTCTACTTTTTCGCCAACTGTCTGGTATTTCCCTCTCCTGTAAGCACTTTTCTACGGCTTTCAGCAGTGCTTCTTTAGTGTTATGCCCGAGTTCGTTAATGAGGCTGACGGGAACCCCATCTAAGCCCGGAGTAGTGCGCTTAGGAATTTTTCCTTCGGCCTTCTTCCAATTGAAATTCCCTAGTACTACATCTTCGTTGGTTGCACTCCTTTGAGTACTTTTACTCACTGGGGGAATCCCCGGGGCGACCTGACAGGCGCTGCTCTTGACAGGCAGCGCCATCTCTGGCAGAAAAATATAAACTGGGAGCATGCAACGAGCGTTCTCCGTTCTCGACACCGTGCCGCCGCTCTCGCGGTACATTAGCGTCGCCTCACAATCTACCGCCTGCAGCGCGGCTTCAAAAAGATCTCCGAGCTGGACAGGCACTTCCGAAAAGCGAACTTGATAAAAGGAGAAAGGCTCGTCAATCGCGTTTAAGGTGAAGAGCAGACGATCGACGACAACGACGCGCGACTCAACGCGAAATGCATTTTCAAAGTCGCGATAACACCCTGCAGGACGTATACCTCGACGTACGACTCATTCTGTCACGTTGAAGATACGTAACGGTCCATACGAACTGCGAAGTGAAGCCGTGCACGCCATCGATGTTGTGCGTTGTGGAGTATGAAGCATACGATTATTGTTTTGATATGGCATGCTTGCAGTAGCAGCCGTGTAGTTTCGTGAAGAAATGTTTGCCGCGTGCGAAAAAAAGAAATTATACGGCCATGGAACTAGAAAAGCCTGACAAGGTTAGAATCAAGTCCTCCGTGCCGCTGGAGCATCACCCGCCGACTTAGACGCGAGGCAGCTAGTTGAGCTTTAACCACTGCGAGGAAGGTTCAACTGCTCGCCTCATTTTTTCGGCTCTCGCGTCATGCTTGCACTCCCTTTTGATGAGAATATCGACTTTACAGGCGTATAAAACCTGCTGTACGAACACGTCCGTTCCGGCGTGGTAAAGCAGCCTTCCCGAAGCGTAAATTGCAGGCTCCGTACTTTTGACAATGTGCCGCGTTCAGTTGAATTCAACCTACCGCGCAACGCTAAACGCGATATAACGCTAAAGTGAACGTTCGACAAGGACGCTACCCGGTAGGTCTCACGAACACGGAGAATCAAAACACAAAGTTGTTTCAGCTACAAGCGTAACTGGACTTTCACAATGCGAGAAGACAGCGAGTAATCATTACTGTAGTCGTTTCGTCATGCGCAGCGTTACGTACTGATACAGGTATAGTCGAAACGAACGAAAGCGGTGAACTGAGACAGCCAAAACAGAAGGCGAGACAGTGCTATTAACTAGGACATACTTGATTCTCCTTACTGTGGGGATCCACGCTTGTCGCCTTTATTTCTCGTGCGACATGCCCTGAAACCGATACAGTTTCACACGTAATCGCGTGCCTTGGTGTTTCTGCACTGTTGTGGCAGCCCACGACACAGCAATACTTCGGACCTCACTTCCGCGGGGTAGCTTCTGCCAACGCGGAAATGCAGCTTTGCACAGCAGGCCTCTCGGTTCAGCGCACCAAGCTGGCGGCACGGCGCCCAAGTTCCCCGCACCGACTGAGGAACGCGACGCGCGCGCGAACGTGTTCCCTCTGCCGACAAACAGGCTGAGTCGACCACGCATGCCCCCAGTTGCTCCAGAGCTTCTCTCCAGAGCCGCAGCGTGGCGTTGTCGTCGCACCGCAAACTTGAGCTTGGGTACCCTATAATGTAGCCATCAGTCCATGAATAAATTATTTCAATCTTGCCGTACTGAAGAAAAGCGACTTAACTTCACAAGCTAAAACAGACTAACACTAACTTCTACATATTTCACTTCTAATTATTTAAAAATAAGTTCGCTGCGATGATGTGCTAATCAAAGAAGTCATTATGCACAAATTTACTTAGGTGTCAAGGCGAATGGGAAAAGCATGTTTCGAAAAATCCGAAAGACGCAATTGGACTTAATAAAAAGAGTGATGTTCATTCGGATAGCCCAGCTACCGAAGTGGCTAACCGTTTCAATGCTTATTTTAAGTCTTAAGTGCAGAAACAATAATGCAAGACGGGACAAGGCGATGTGGACACACACAGGCGCTAACTTTCAGCAAATTATTTATCTGAAGCCGGATCACACACATTTATACATTTAAAAAACCAATACTCAGGCATGCGCAGGAACAGTTGCATCGAGGAAAACTAGTTCTTTCCTTGTCGATGATAGTGACGGTGTACTAACGCAATCTCGGCCAAGCCTATGAATGACTGCTGATTCAATGATTAATCGAGTGATTTCGTCATAGCACCTACGCACAATGAAACACTCATCAAATAGCGCAACGCACTCGCACGTGCTAGAATGTGTGCCTAACAAGCCATGCTACCTTTCCGTACATTGCTGCAATGCTCCCTGAGCCTGTCATTAAGACATCGCCCCGTTTGCCCCTACGTAATGTTTACCACATGCTAGGGGGATCTGGTAAACAACACCTTCTTTGCAGGGCACGTAACGTGCCCTGTGGTTCTTACTGCAGCCAAGCCTTTCTTGAGCAGCTGGGTTGCGGCTTTTGCATAGTTTAGCTAACATATTTGAGGCCGTGAACACGACGCCAACGTTAACCTGAGCACCCACCTTTTTTATGTTGTGAGATAGCCTTTGCAGATACGGCATAGCGACAAACTTTTTCCGGCCATCAAAATATTAGCTCTTCTTTCGGCATAGCGACTGGAAGGTGGTTTTCTGAGCAGGCATTATGCGACCGATACAACAATGCTTAATTCAAATAATCGGGGAAAACATTCGTGGGTAGCTACAACCTATCTGCCCCCACGCAGACTTCAGAAGATGGTTCATGTGGATTTCTGTTTTCGGGACACTGGCGTCAAAAAAATTTAATCCACGGTTACAAAGATATCCGTAAGCAAAGCTACTGGACATGATGACATTCATGCAAGTGTAATAAAAGGGGACATCGATGTTTAAGCATCCCAATGGGCCATGTATTCAACCACGCTTTCACCGAGAACGCCAGATGTTTCAAGATTGCTAATGTGACTCCCATACTCAGTGTTGGGGCCCTAATATTTCAAGCAGTTTCAGACCTATATCTGTCTGGAGTATTCATAACGCCATTTTGGAGATAACTCATTGCATTGCGGTTAGACGCATTCCTCCTAAATAGCACCATACTGGGCCTCCAGCAATATGCTTTTGTCTTCGGTAAATACACAAACACCGCCATCTTGACCCTTTCACAACTGATTAGTGGCGCACTTAATAAGCCCAACATTGTAGTCTCAATTTTCTCAGACATTACAAAAGCCTTCGATGTGGTGTGCAGCTTCAATTTTCTACATAAATTAAAATGCTAGGGTATTGTTAGAAACTCACACTAGTTTATTTTCAGTTATTTCCAGCACGTAGACAGAAAGTTTTAGCAATAAGTGATATTCAATATTCGCCGAAATATACTGTGAATTGCCACAAGGATCTGTACTAGGCCAACTATACTTTTGTCTCCGTATCACTGACTTTCCCCTAAACATTCAATTTAGTAATGTCATAGTGTACACAGATGAGACAGCGCTTGTATACAATGGCAAATCGCGCTCAAGTTACAGGCTACAATAGCTTATCAGCTCCTTGCAAAATTGATCGATGATAAACACTCACAAAACGACATGCATGAGATTTCATTCTCATACGTAAAGATACTTCACAATACGTAATTAAAATGTACCTTAGACGATCGCCTAAAAGATTAAGTTGACATCTTTGAATACCTAGAGGTTAATTTAGCCTGTAACCTACTTAGGAAAGTGCAAATGAACAGTTTCTCTAAAAACTTTATTATAGCTGTTACGCCCATACTGGTGCCCGGCAGTATTTTTTCCGCAACGTACGTTTAAATAGTGCTGGGCAGTATCGAAGATACATGTATCTTAGATACTATCTTAGATACTTTATGGGTATCTTGTATCTGTATCGCGATACGTCTCGCAAAACGAGTATTTGCATCTGTATTTCCGATACATTCAATAATGTATCGTGTATCTTAAGATACAAGATACTTCTATCGCAACACAACCGTGCGAAACAATAATCACTGGTCAAGCTCCGCTTCTCAAGCTGGTACTGGTGCCACTAAGCCATCTGAATAAGTCTATGGGCAGTGACGTTATTTTGATTTTACGCCAGAGTCATCCAGTGAGGGTATTAGATCAGGAAGACAAGCGTGCGGACGTCTACGCCCAGCCCACGTACCTTTTCTTTTCTCGATTTCTTTTCTTTTTAGTTGCGCCAATGCCGCGACACTTGCTCTTAGCCACTGTTTTGCGCCGCGTACTCCACTGCGTGCGGCGTCTATCGCGCAAATTCTGATGTTGTAACGGTGCCGTTATTGAACATTATCTTGCGTCTTGCTCCGTAACGAAATGTGATGCGTGCAAGAATAGGGTTGCTTTGCGTGGCGTGGATTTTCCATATCAGCGATTTGAAGGATCTCGTGGATGTAAGTTTGACTTGCATTCAGTAAATTAACTTATATGCAAATAAGATTCTAACAACTTTAGCACCGCTGGTACTTACGCTAGATCTAATAGAGCAAGTGTTTACCTAACAGAAAATATCTTGGCGTACCGTATTTTTCACTTCCATCTACATTTATTCAAAGAATTTATGAAATCATAATCTTATTATTAGCACAAGTGCTTCCTTAGCTAGCTGTCATTTTGCATCACATACGTTACCTAGGTCTCTGCACTGTTTTTCCGGTCTGATTACTGCAGTATGTCTTTTGTAACGCGCTCCCAAAATAAGATTTCTGCTTTATGCTTCTAACTGTCTGCTTTATTTCTACTACTGTTTACACACTTACACGTTGCCAAGGCGATTTTGAAAACAAATATATTATGTGGGCGTGCCTTGAGTATACAGTACAAAATATTCTGCTTGCCGCTTAAGAAAATAGCGAAATTGAGTTTGCATTATAATAACGGAAATCATTAGGAGCCATCTTAAAGATGTTAGGAAGGGGATTCGAGAAACATTGTTTTACTGAATGCTCCGTTTTACTCATGAGCGTCCCAACGAGCCGTTTCAGGCAATTTTCCATGGGAACTGAATTTTCTATTGTCTCAACAGGTAAGTTGACGATACTTCATGCTCATAGCTATTAAGGGCGCCGTCTGTATTGTATTTCTGTACTCATTCAATGTGAATGTTTGATACACAACTACCTCTCTGTTCTACTTATATTTGTTTTCTTGTTTTAGGCCTTCTTAAATATTTTTTGTATTACCAATCGCCCCGTAATGGGAGCTATAAGCGGCAATAGCGCGTACAGTGGCGGTGTCCTGCGACGCTTTGTGCAACTATACAATACGTACTCAGACATTTCTGTGTTGCGCATGTTCTCTCGTTGAAGAAAAGTTGCTAAAATATTGCACGTTATTCAGTATATCAACAAAGAATGCCTTACGACAGCAGCTAAGTAGAACATAGAAATTCATTGCAGTTTTAAGTCATCTACGTATACACCAGGGGTCTCAACTCCGCTTATAGCCGGCGGGCCGCAGTCGCGAAATTTAGCTCCAAGGGCCGGGACAGTGAAGATGGTGGGGTCGGAGAGAGTTTGAACAAAATCACGTTGCCATTTGAAAGGAAGCCTTTTCCATATCTCATATATAGGTCATTTCTGAAGGGGCTTTGGAGTCAGGATTCGAGAAACAACGATACCGACACAACGAGTGAAATCTGAACGCGGATTGAAATACATTTTTGTTCCACGGTTATGTCTCAGGACATGGTAGGAGGATCGAAAAGTGGGCCAGTTGGTAATTCATTTTCTTCGTTCGGCGAACTGGGAGCGCGGAAAATACACAAAGGACGAAGCGAGGAACAACATAAGACGAGCGCTCACTAACAACTGATTTATTTTCCACATCGGAAGGACACATTTACACACAAATTGCGCATGTCAAGAAAGATTATGACGACGGCATGAATAGCATGCGAAGCGTATGATCAAGGCACATGTCTAACGGTTATCTAGGTAGCTCAATTCACAGTCATGCAGTGACAGGGAAGGATGACTTATACATTGATCTGTATTCCTGGAAATGTGATATGCTTCAGATATTTCGCGCGTAGTTTGATGAGGATGCCGGAACAACACAACTGTATTCTCAAACAGAGGTTGGCACTTGCATGAAAAGCAATGTGACGCTAAATGGGAGTAAGGTGTGTTCTTCAAAGAGCTTTTGTGTTCTCTGAGACGCACGTTCACACATCGGCCGGTTTGGCCAATGTACATACGTCCACAAGAAAGGGGTATCTTATATACCACTCCGGTGTTGCACTTAACAAACTTGTTTACATGCTTCTGGAGGCATCTTCTACCTTTAGATGCATTCTGTGCCCTCCTGTGCACCATTGAACATATACTGCCCAATTTATTGGGTGCAGAGAAAACAACGCGCACGCCAAACCGGTTTCCCACATTTTTTAACCCATGGGCCATTTTATGGATGTAAGGGATTACAGCCGCACGCTTCTTTTTTTCTTCTTCCCTGTTCCCTGACGAAGTGCATGTGCGTCTTTCTTTATTTTTGACCGTACGCAAGAGCTTTTCACAGACTGAGGCTATTACGTAGGAAGGGTATCCAGCACCTATTAGCCGTTCTAACTGTGCTACGAAACCACTTTGCATGGTATGAAGGCAACATTTTTCGAGGGCTGAACGTAAGCACGACATTACTATTCCGCGTTTAACGAGCTTGGAATGACCAGAAGAGTAGTCTAGAACGGGTTTTGCAGAACGAGGATTATATTTCCAACAAAGATGCTTATTACCGAAAAACAGGGAAAGGTCTAGGAACTGCAATTTGTTATCTTTGGGAACCTCGGAGGTAAACCGGAGGCCCATGCCTTCATTCTCGAAGCATGCCTTGACACTTTCAACGTCCACTGCTGAACCCTTTTTGATGATGATTAGATAATCGTCAACATAACGGAATACTTTTGTGTTTGGCTGAAGTTTAGCGTCACATTGCTTTTCGTGCAAGTGCCAACCTCTGTTTGAGAATACAGTTGTGTTGTTCCGGCATCCTCATCAAACTACGCGCGAAATATCTGAAGCATATCACATTTCCAGGAATACAGATCAATGTATAAGTCATCCTTCCCTGTCACTGCATGACTGTGAATTGAGCTACCTAGATAACCGTCAGACATGTGCCTTGATCATACGCTTCGCATGCTATTCATGCCGTCGTCATAATCTTTCTTGACATGCGCAGTTTGTGTGTAAATGTGTCCTTCCGATGTGGAAAATAAATCAGTTGTTAGTGAGCGCTCGTCTTATGTGGTTCCTCGCTTCGTCCTTTGTGTATTTTCCGCGCTCCCAGTTCGCTGAACGATGATGATGATGATAACAACTTTATTGTTCCGCCAGAAAAGGAGGCCCCCTACTCCCCGTCCTCGGCACACAGGCCTAGGCGACGGGGGCCGGCACCTCCGCGATTAGAAGCAGGCGAAGAGGTCTTGACTCCTCGCGGCTTCTTCCGCCAGGCGGATGGCTTGTTGCTGTGAAGCGGGTTCCTCGCTCCGCAGCAGGGCTTCCCAGGCCTCTCTACAATTGATATTTGATTTAGCCCCTGGGGAGCTACCACACTCCCAGATTATGTGGTCGAGGGTCCCTCTCGCCCCACAGTGCTTGCACCTATCGTTTGGCCTATCATCTTTCTGAACATGATATGCCCAGACCGGGTTTACAAAATTGCCAGCTTGCAGGCGCCGCCATGCGACTGCCTCCCTATTGTTCAGGCTTTTATCCGGTGGTGGCACCACTCTGCGAAGTAGCCGATAATTTTCAACGATTTCGGTGTAACTTTGCAGACGCTCGTCCACGTTCTAGAAAAGGACATGGTGACCACATGTTCCTCACGAACGAAATGCTTGATACCAGTCATCTCTGTGTAGCTCACGAACATACTTATTTAGAAAAAAAACAAATCGCACGGAGACGGTCATGTGTGCCGGCCTGGCCGCTAGCGTATGGTCTCAAACACCGTATACACCTTGCGCTCCTCCCCTCCCCCCCCCCCCCAAAAAAATCACAGCATATCCACGGAGTGAATGATGATGAGTGGGCGAAGCTGCGGAGGTTCAGCGGTAAACCGTGAATCTTCCGTGCATTCTGCCCAGTACATCATCACCGACGTGAGATCGGGCGCGTTTATACTAAAGGTTTGATGAGAGTTATGACGACTTGCAGCTCACTTTAATTTTACATGTACGCTGTGAATTTTCATTGTTTAGAAAACCATTGCTTTAGAAAACATCTGGCGTCTTTCGTTAAGCAGCTGGCGTCTTTTCGTTTTGCTTTAGAAACATCTGGCGTCTTTTCGTTTTGCTTTTGGAAAACATCTGGCGTCCTTCGTTGGTTTATTTCATCAATCAACGGCGTTTTGAACAAATTTTTTATTGTTTAATCACGCACAGGAGAAATCTCACCAGGCACTACCTTGGAGGTAAACAATGGCTGCTAATGGGAATGAGAGACAGAAGAAGTCGGCTTTTAGCTAACACTTACACTTCTACTTCTACTAACGTTTCCTACTGGAACATGCCAATGGCTGCTAATGGGGAATGAGAGACAGAAGAATTCGGCTTTTAGTTAACGCGCAAGCTGAGAATTTTTTATTGTTCAACAACGCACAGGAGAAATCTCCCACCGGCACCACCTTGGAGGTCAAGATCTGGTACTAGCGTAAAGACTGGTTACGCACTACGACGGGGACGAACGGGTGCCGCTTTAAGGAGCTTCGCCCCTAAAAGTCACTACCAGCGTTGCTGCTGCTGCACACCTGTCCGGATATATGGTATTGTGCAAACTGTCGTTTACGGACAAGGTTTTACGCACAAGTCCACACCGGTATTTGCGCTGTCGTGCGAAGGCTTCTTATTGAGTTACTGTGATTATATGGCAACCCGCTAGCTGGTCGGCAAGCTGAGCAGCGACTCCCATCAATTGCAAAAATGACAAGCAAGAACCGCTGTCAGTGAAGTGTATAAAGAGTTGTCCTGTGAAGAAGCTAAAACAAGCCCCAATAAGTTGTTTTGGAAGGAAACTAATGTACACTGTGCAAGAAGGGCAAAACTTTGAAGATACCAACAGACATTTCATTCAAGTGAAACAAAATAGGTCACAGTTAGGAAATTTTCAAGCATACATTTTTGTGTATAGGCGTTTGCTGCTACATTATATGGATCTATAATAACAAATTTGAGAATGTATCGAAGTATCTTAAGATACAATTGCCAAGTATCGTATCGGATACAATTATTGCGGCAGTATCTTGTATCTGTATCTCCAATACTTTTTGCCTCAGTATCTTGTACCGTATCGCGATACAATTTCAAAGTATCTTTGCCCAGCCCTGGTACGTTACACTTTTACATTTAACTATTTCATGATCACCTAGCTTTGTTTTGACACATGGGGACTAACGTAGACAACGTAACGTAGACAACTCCTTGACTGCGATTGAAGAAACGAGCTATAAGAATAAGTTTTTCTTCTGTCCAATACCCAAGTAATATCCTATTCTATGAGTTCCGCCTTCTTTCATTTACATTTCTACGAAACTACAGGCACAGCTGATTAGTAGACAAGATACTGTACACAAATTCCTCAATTCTTAATAACATGTTTACGTTCCAGCGTGTGCACACTAAGCAAGCAACTAACCGTAACTTAAGTCTCCCCGATTGTAACACGCTTGGCGCTTCCAGCGATGCCTCTGGACAGATGCTAGTCACCAGTATGGACCTCTTTACAAGATCTACCCATTGTGTAACCTCGATATGCCGCGAGACCTAAACAGACCAGAGGAAACATGCTCGCACCTCATCAGACTAAACGTCGCATACACCAACTCCTTCAGGAGCAAGATTAAGCTGTCGGACTCACCAATGTGCGTCAAATGTAACGTCCAAGAAGATCTGCATGATGTTCTTTGTGAATGCAAGCGATACGAATCAGAGGGACAGTCTCTGAAAGCGACCTTGCATCTTCAGTGGGGATCACGCTTAGAGTTGCGATATGTTCTGGGCCCATGGCAAAGCGGCATCTGTGCGCTATGTGCCACGACTTTCTTTACGCTGTCGACTTTCTTGCGGGCCACGAGCCTGAACGAAGCATTGTAAACTTGTGTGGCTGTATGTGTTCTGCGTTTATCACTGTAATCATAATCGTCACCCAGCACCTGGAGTAGCACGTCAGGCGAATAGCCAGGCAAACATGTCCAGCTTTTCATTAAAATGTTTATCTCTCCCAATTGTAACAAAGTGTATGGAGAAATATGGTGGCAGTTTTTCTCTAACCTCGAATGATGGGCATATTGAAATAAAGGTCGCGAGAAACTTTCGTGTTCCACGTAATCACTGTTATTTTCGCAATGAAGCATCCTGATTATTTTATTTATGACCTTGCCTGCAAGTTTACCATTCTTCATTTCAGTTGCTTTCATTGAACTGCGGGTCTTCAGAAGGCCTGCCAGTACCATAAAATGATCTTTTTTTTCAATTCAATCCAGTTTGCACAGACAAAACATTGCCTAGGTTGAAGGGACTAAAGGCAGATTATCTCTGCCTCACTAGGGTCCCTCCACCCTTACATTTGCCCCTTACACCCATACATATGCTGAAACATATGGTAGCTAGAAATGCTATTGGTCCAAATAGTTCTGCATGCATCTTCTTTTGGGTAATGTACAATATAGCATTGATTGAGTGTTAGGTAGAAAGAAAAAAATCACGCCATATCCACGATGTGAATAATGATTGAGGAGCTGGCTCGGAGATAATCGGGTAAACCGTGAATGCTCCGTACAATTCCTGTACTTTCATATGAAGACGTGACATGTTGTTATAGTAGCGATTATGGTCAGGTTGTTCTCGAACCACAAGCGGTCGCAGACGTTGCAGCTGTGGCCGAACGTGTGGTCGTCGGTGCCACCAACTTCCGGTAGCGACTGCTTTCGGCGCTTCACCGCTGCATCCCGCGCCCGTAGCTTTTCGAGGTTCTCTCGCCGCCGCTTCACAGGCTTGTGTCTCGGAGTACGCACGACGCTGACGTCTCTCTGCCTCCTCGCGAGCTCTCATCGTGGAGTCTTCGCGGCGAACCCGCGCTGCTGCTGCCTTGCGAGCCCTCCACTCCGCCGCCTTGTCTTCTTCGTTCACGTTATTAGTATCGAAGCGCACTGACTGACGACTGTCGAAAGAGAGAGGAAGCGCGCAGTTGTGGCCCTCTAGCTGTCTCCTATCAAACTAGAGCACGCGCCGGAGTGGAGCGAGCGCCGCATGCTACAGTTGGCTATGCTTGTTATGGCACGACATAGCCAATCTTGTGGCACACGGCAAGAAATAATGCGTAGTAGAATGAACTACTATCGCTTTGATGGCGACATAGAATCCGAAGAAGAAGAAAAACACGTGCGTAATGGGTCGCTTCTCCGCTTCCTCTTTATCTTCTTTTCTAGGTCCCAACATCTTCCGGGGCCTCAGTTGTGGTAGCGCCGATCTCCAGGTAGTATATATCTTCTGCGCGGGTCTTTTCAAAACTTTTCCGCTACCCAGGCGTAACAGGCAAGCGCGAACAATTCCGTCATTGCCGAGGTAAACTTCTTCAACTTTTGCCAGAGGCCACATAAACTTCGCCCAACAATGCTGTATGTGGTTTTGCCTGAGTTATTATCATCATCAAGGCGGTCGAAGAACAAGAGGAAGAATACTTCTCTTTCGTGCGAGCTGCGCGCGAGCGTGCACATGGTACAATTGGCTATGCTATATGTGGTTTTGCCTGTGTTAATATCGTCGTCAAGGCGCTCGAAGAACAAGAGGAAGAGAACTTCTTTTTCGCGCGAGCAGCGCCTGTAGCGGTCACCTCTGGAACTACGGTCACGGTTACGGCGCGGGACTTGGCCCCAGCCAGTGCCTCCTCTATTTTTCAGTGCCTGGGCGAACGCTCTCCTCGGGCCGTCGAGCGCGCGCTTCGCGTCCGCTCGCCGCTGCCGCGTGGTGGCGCTGTGCAAGTAGACTACGGGAAGCTGGCGCTGAACGGCCGCGCGTATTACGAAGCTCCGAGTTTAATTGCATTTGTGCTTCTTGCAGGCTTTCACAGGTACAGGGGGGTGGAAAGAAACGCGAACATAGCGGCGCGCTGTTTTCATCACGCTCTAATCGCTGTGGCAATAAAAAGATGCTAGATGGTCTTTTATTGTGTTGTGGATGACGTCGTGTTCTCATCAATCATCCTATAACCACTTGAAAATAGATGCGAAACATCAAAGAATGCAGATGCCCCATGTTCGCGTGTCTTTCCATCCCCGCTGTAAGTATTCCGCGGGCAGAATGTCGGACGTGCTGCCGGTTCGACACTTGCACTCGAGTTTGATAGTATTCGCGTTTTATTTTCTATTTCAGGCTATTGCAACCGCCCCAATGCCTTAGTATGTCATACTGTTGTGTTCCACTCTGCAAATGTAACTGAAAGAAATCACGATTGTCTTTTTTTATTTCCCTTTATTGATAAAGAAAAAAAATCTCACAGGGTCCCTTATGCATTCATCTAAGACGACTGAAAGGCGAAAGCCATCTGCTTCTTTTTGCTTTTAGTCAATGTATTGAATATTCCCTGCCTCCCTCCGAAATATTTCTGCGCCTAAAGTGGTTTTCTTACAGCCTCAAGGATCGGAGGCAGTGCAAGGTTTCTGCACATCAGCAGAGGCATGCACTGCCTCCATGATCGGCCCATTTTGACCAAGCGAAGATGTAATATGACGACGTCACGTTATGTGACGTCACGACGATGACACAAAATTTTATGATCTGTGACATCATATGATGACGTCATCACGTAATTACATTTTGCATCACTCGTGCTGACGCCGTCGACGGTCAATTTTCGCGTTTGATGAGGCATCTAAGGCCTTCGCCTTAATACACTGTTCGGCTATCGTTCCGTGAAATTCCAGCTGCCGCTGGTGTACGGTAGAGGTGGCTTGCAGTATTTAGGCGGGATAATTGGTCTCCTAATACATCTTCAAACTACACTAGAATGCAGCCGTCGTTTACGACGCAAAGATTTCATAGAATATAAGAAGCGGCGGCTTACGAAGGATGCAGTATAGCGTCACTCTTTGCAGACTACCCTTCACGTTTGCAGCCCAAGGTAACAACTGTATCAAGCATGGCAAGTATCCCTAAACGTGACTGTGTTGGATCCGAACAGTCAACGAATGCATGTAGTACCAGTAGCAGTGCTGTCTCGCGATCACCGCCATGTGCATGCAGCGCTGACATTAGGTCCCGAAGCTGAAGAATCGGAGCCCATGGACACTACATGCGCTACCGGCGAAACAACCGACAATCATTATGTACATTGTCACTGGAAGCAGCTTAGTGACATTTCATGCTATTTAGCGCATGAACTCATGGCTGGCGTATAGTGTGCTACACCAGTAGACGGTGGCACGCATCGGGGAACTTTAAGCGTCCAAGCTTTCAGTATTAGCTCTTGGCAAATGCTGCTTTCGAAAATCGACTTTCAGGCAGTCAATAACCGACTCTCAGTCAAGCGAACGTAACGGTGACAAAACAATTTTCCGCGAATCACTGGCATGCGCTCTCTGGAATCGGGCTAGCAGACGACGCGCGAGCGTCTCGATCAAATAGCCGCGAAAGACACATGCCTTCGAAATGGGCTGGTTGCTCAGAACGACAAGTGCTTCATGATTCCAGTTTACAAGTTTTCATTATACTTTAAGCAACGCGAATACAGCCGAAAACTGAACCATATAGCAGCTTCGAATTCAGCCACGGCATTCGTTTCCGCGAGCGACTACGCGACGGCTGGTCTACTACGGTGGCGGCGCCAGGCGGCTAAAAGCCGCACTAACGCGCTCCGCTCTTTCGCCCAGGCACAGAAAAATAGAGGCGCTGCTCCAGCTTAAGAACTTGGCAAGCCGGCTCCTAAGATCCATGAACGTGAAGCGCGTGAGCTTCGGAACTACGACGGGCTGAGCAAGAGCGCGGCCAGCTTGGAAGAGAGCAGTACGTTCGGCCTGAGGGAGGAAAATGGACCGAGCTGGTGCCACCAGACCAGCCGGCACGAGCTTGGCGTATCCCTGAGACGAGTGGGTGTTCCGGACCGGGCCTGTGGTGCTGTTTCTGCGGTGTACGAGCGTGCGGGCCAAGGCGAGCAGCTGAGCCTGTTCCAGATTCGGGTCCTTGCACTTCGGCGACCATCATGGCCCAGCATACGATCCGGAGTTGGTCGTCCGGTCGTGAGCTGCGCAGAGCAGCCCCCACAAAGGGGGCGTTTGGCTGGCTTGTTTGTACAATGACGATACACGTGATTAAATTCGGCTCTCGGACTCGAGCAGAGACAAGAACACTCTTTTATTGCGATAGCATCTATATGGACACTGTCGGCTGGTGTTTGTCGTCGCCCTCATGTCCCGCATATGTATACGTATGTATATGTAAGTAAAAGCCACAAAGAAAAATAAATCAGAAGAAAAAATTTCCGAAGTGCGCCACCGGGATTCGAAACTGCGACTCCTCGCTCCGCAGCGCGCCGACTTAAACAAAGCGGCCACGCTCCACCGCTTGTTTGAGATACTAACGCCGAGCTATTTATATGCACCGTTTAACGTTGGCGACACGCAGAGCTCGGATGTGCTTCAGCGTGTGCAGTATCACTCGCGAAATGGCCCAAAGGGCGCACTTTAAAGCAACGATCCTACATTTTCCTTCAGTTTGAAAACTTCGCTTGAGACGCACACTAAAAGTGGCTCATTTCTGTACCCACTCGCGATGTGTAACGCAGGGTAAACAATGCGACGAACGCAACAAGGTGGCAGGAGACGCGGATGGGTCACTCCACGCGCCGCAGTTTTCAAGAGAAAAAAATCTAAGAGCGTTGGGCTATAGCGCGCTGCTGAAACACGAAGTAACAACTGTGACATTTAGTTCGCGCTCATCCTGTGTCACGGCCGGACTGGAAAAGCCGCGAGCGTTGCGTTTCCAGTCCGGCCGCGCCTCTATATACCTGTGCGTTATTTTCGGGAGTGTTGTCTTGTGTTTGAGCAGCGCGCTGCAGCTGTCGTGTTGTCACCGTTGTTAGTTCACGGTCTTCTTGTGTGTGTGCTCTTTTCATGCGTCCTTTGTGCTGGAGCAGCGCGCTGGAAGTTTCGACCTCCTTGCCGTTCTTCGCTTTATAATCCAGTTTGTTGCTATCCCAATCATTGTTTCGCCGTTGCTGCGAAACTTACTTTTCCTGCCAGCTGGAGTCACGCAGCACGAGACATTCTTACGAGCTCCCAGCTCACCAATAAACCCTCGCGTACTACCTGAAGGCATCGTCTGCCGGAACTAGACCCTCGTTATGAATTAACGAAACAAGGTGAATTTAAGGGCTCGTTTTTCTGTATAATGGTCAGATTCCGCACAAGCTTACTGTTTGAAACAACGTTCCCGCCTGTAGCCAATAGGTATGTAGCACGGGTGGCATCGACGCGACCGCCCACCGAAAGAAGACGAGGGCCAGCGAGGCCATGAGTGGCGCGAGAGCTTTGATAGCCCTCAGACTCAAAAGATAAATGAAAAGAACGGTAGGGGATATCGCTCCCGTGCTAGAAGAACGTTTTACATGCGATGCATTTCTTAGCGAACCTTTGGCCCTCTGAGCGTTTCTATCTACGTATCTATCTATCTAGCCGCCTACGTCTGGATGCTCTCATGATCGCCTCCTCAACTTGGTGAAGATCAAGATTGGCCTGAGAGGGTGAGAGGATTTGACGAATATCACTGTCGGGTCATGACATCAATAACGTCAAAATCCTGTCGCGTACGTCGTCAAATCCTTTCCTCTAGACACGTGTGGCTCATACCCGTTTACCACGGGCCGCGGTGAACGGGTATGCGCCACAGTTGATTGACAGTCATATCTACCCAGGAACAGCGAGAACAGACATTGGTAATTTAAATGCGAGAGCGTTAAAAAAACTGACATCTGCGGCGTTGGCCCGACGCCAGGTCTACAAACTGGTTTGGAAAAACATCCTATGCAGGGGCAATGTCGGTGCAACGTCAATTGTGGTTGTGGTGCTTTCTATCTAATTTTACAAGAAAGCAATAAACACTTCATATGTACTCCTACGATACAGGCGTCATATCAGAATAACGTCTGTGATTCCAGTAGTGGCTACGCTTTTATAGCAGTCTAATAAACATTACATTTGTATTCCTATATTTCAGCAAGCTATATTGAACGGTCGACCCCGGAGGAATACATTAATGGAAGCTACCTATGGTATTCATATGATTTCACCATAAAGTGCGCTTAGTTTCGATAATACTGACGTATGCATACACTAACGTGAGGGCTGACGTTACGTCGCACCATAGGTTACGCGTTAAAAGCCAGTGTTGCCGACGTGCTGGGTAAGCCCACGATGTGCACACAGCTACTACACTTACAAAAGCACGTCGATCCACCTCGTCACGCTTGGCTCAAAGCCATAAAACATAGCAATGAAGTGCTCGCTGACTTATTCGCATGAAACCAATTCCCACAACGCGTTGGATCTGCCGAATTTTTTGTCTCTCTCTGTCTCACACACACATACGCTCTACAGTTGGTAACCGCGGACTTCTGATTCAACTCGTACTTGTGCCTCGTAATAGCGTGCCACAAAAAAAAATTGGCTAAGTTCGCACTAAGCAGCGCAAGGCCTGAAACAGCGAAACTGGACGAAATCGGAAGACTAACCTGGTTGCTTCAAGGTTGTTTCTACGCCTTAGCTAGGTGATGCTAGGTTGTTTCTACGTTGATTCTCAGCGCGTAGAGGTTCGAGTTAAACCACAGACAGTCACAGGCACGACACGGACATGCAAGTTCCAGAGACATAACTTCGCACTGAAGGCCAGCGTTCGCACCTCTAATAGGTCTACAACCTGCTTATTGTAGTTGTAGCTAGGCAGAACTTGGTTGAAGCTAGGTTGTCGGTTCACATTTTGGCTTGACTTCTTTCCGCATACCCGTTTGATGACGATAGTTTTCTTCATTTTTACTGTACCAGCGGTGAGTAGTGGTATTTAACCAACCTCTGTGGTACAGACCTGTTTTTCGTGATGATACCCGCATACCCGTTTGATCACGATAGTTTTCTTCGTCATTTTTAGTGGAGCAGTGGTGATTAGTGGGGTTTACCCAATATCTGTGGAACATACCCGTAGGCCGCACAAAGTACGGCTAGCCTTCAGCTTCGCTGTTAAGAGGAAGTGGATCCATGTCGAACACCAACAACCAACGCTAAGTATCCTAGGCCAACACCGAAGCCCCTGAGCCGTCTTCAACCACTGTGGTTGCTTCTAACATCATCTGCCTGATGGAATTCTGGGGACGGAACGCCTACAGCGTGGTTCGTCCAAGCAAAGGCCCATTTCGAACCCTCGCGGACATAACCACAGACCTGCAAGTATCTCCTTGTGGTCTCCACGCTTCCAGCGGCCCTCATAGACGACCAGGGTTGCAATGAAAGCTTATTGGTGAATCACTTGAACAGCTTTGATATAGCGCGAAACGACACATGGACAAGAGAAGGTATATAAGCGGTTGTGGTATAAGCGGTCTGATTTTGAAAATAAACGTCTTGTTGCTAGCAGCGCTGTGTGGTGTCCTTATGCAACTTTTCGTGCCCGTGTGTCGTTTCACGCTACATCAAAGCTGTTCAAAGTCATCGTCGAAATTAATAACTTGTTCCTTTTGTTCGCGCACACCTTTCCAGCGCCGCCTTATGATGCAATCGAGGGCGCTATTCTGGATCGCAGATCAATGCCGGTGCACTCATGGAGGCACCAGCTACTCTTATCCGAACAGCTAGGCAATCAAGGTCGAAGCCAGATGCTGTGCCGAATGCTTAACCTTCTCGGCCCACGCGCTTGCACCACTGACGTACCCTTGCACGGGTGCTGTTACAGCGAAGCTGTCTTTGCAGATCCCGTGCGGAACCCACTTCCACTGGTTGCAGCGTGCGATGCCTGCGTCAGCATCGCACGCTGCGCGTTCTTCACCGCCAGAGCGACCCAAGGCAGCATCGACACCATTCCTAGTGGCTCCTCAGCTGTGTGACAGACTGGAAGTCTTGGTCGCGACCACTTGTAGCGGCGTTTGGCCTTGCTCCCATCTTCACTCTCGTTATTCATCTCTACGATGCGGTCCGTGCCGCGAACGTGAGCGCTACAGAGCTGCAAATCAGCCAGCCAATTGTTGCTATCACCGCCATTTGGGCGCTCAAGAGCACGTCGCAGCCTTCTCCTTGCACTTCGCGGTGAAACTGTACGGCCGGCCGCTGAAGACGACGAGCGGTCACAGCCCCACCCATGGTGTAAGATATACACTCTAGTATATATCTTACACCGTGGCCCCACCACATGTCGCCTCTTCTATGTCATCGACAAGGTCACTAAGCAACGGTTCCTGATTGAAACAGTTTCACAGGTCAGCATTCTGCCAGCTACACGAAGGGATAGCACAGCGGCTCCCATAGTTAAAGGAATGGGCGCGCAAACACGCACACAAGAGAGAAGTCAAAACACAAACACACCGGTGTTTGTGTTGTCTTGAACTGTCCCTTTGGTCCGTATTTTCACACCCAGTCTCTAGTATGAATACCTACCAACCAGCTCAGCTCTCAGTTATTCTAATGCTCCCATCGTGTATACATACAAGCCACAAATGGAACTCGAATTCCTGTATTTCGACAATGCTTACTCACACAGAACATGGGGTTATGAATAGCATACCGGTAGCCCTTCACGGTTGTCGGCATCCGTTCTGCCATTACCTGGACTTATTTCTTCACCGACTATCGCTTAATTGTCGATACCGAACGACAACGCCTCCTGGACGTCACGAAGTCCTTGTGCAAAGCATTGCTGCTCTGTAAACTGCTGATTTAGCGCTCTTTTCCACTACGGCATCCAATGAGCCCTTCGCAGCTTTGCTACGACAGTTGCTTGAACTGCACCGCCTAATTGAAAAAGAAAGCCCGTCTGCCACGACGTACGAAACAACGCCATCATTTCCGGACATCTGACCTGCGGACATTTATCAGACGTGACCTGCGAACTGTTTGTGAGCCGTACATGTGGGTGCCAGACACTGTTTTTTTTCCTGAATCAAACACATTTGCTTTGTATATAAAAAAACGTGGCAGTCTCACTTACAATTTACCAATACCCCGAGGGAGAATTAGAAAAATATGTGTCGCCGCATGGGCGAAGCAATGAATGCGATAGCAACAAAATGGAATGTTATACAAAGTAAGGCATGCAGCTAACTCTTTTGGATCCGATCAGGAATAACTCTACAAAACGCTGGTTTAAGCGAATACGGCCGCTCCAGAGAGCGAAGCGGTTTTCTGTCTGTTTCGTCTCAACGCGAAGTAAGCGGTGAGAGCACAACACGTATACGAGCCGTCTACTGAATATCTGTCGAGATAGCGCGCGCGCCAGCTCTCGCGACCGCACTGTTAGGATCAAATTTCCCAGTTGCTGCTTGAGCAACGCAGCCCCTCCCACCACCCCCAACACACACACAGGGGCCCCTTCATGCTCCTTGACCCGCAATAGCAGCAACTGCTGCGGTAAGCATGCCATGGCGGTGTCCCTTGTGACAAGCATCGGTACGCTGTCCCCATTTCTCTTCCTAATGCCGGCGCGGGAGTCACAGGCAAGATTTGAGGCCTCAAGGCACGCGCGCCCATAGGTTCGCTGCTATCGCCAACCGACGGAGAGGGATGGGTGGGGGAGGAGAACAAACCTACACTCTGAACTCATGAACATTGTATAACTTTGAGGTATCTGTAATTCACACCATTCTAAATTTAAGGTGAAAGATATATCATGAGAGTTATGGTAGATTCATGATAGATACTTGATGTATGACATGATAGATCACGTTAGAGTCAGGATAGATATATCATGATGTAAATTATAGTTGTGAACACTAGCGCTCTCGGTCTTCATGCATCTGTATGCATAGAGGTTACATTTCACATTTTTTTACAAATTCTAAAAAAATATCGAGTGAAAACGGCGCCTTTTTGTCCGAGAACAATAATCGTCCTCTGGCTTGCTTGCGTTGCCTTTCATGAAAACTAGGCACTCGCCATATTTTTATCAAGAAAACGTGTCAGGTTGCTAATGCGCATGCCGTTCGTGACCTGAATGCGATAATGCAAGGAAAGGCTCGCAAGGTAGGTGATAATTATTGTTGTGGTACAAGAACGCACCGTTTTTGCTCGCTTTTTTAGAATAGTATAATTTTGCTACCACATAGTTTAAGTTCTAAAATATGAGTACCAGATAAAATTACACTGGTGCATGCTGTCTATATACTGTGACGTAGCAGTTGACACGCCTTTAATGTGCCTTCGAGACTTCGCGAACCGATCACATCCGAGGCACAAAACAATCTCAAGATGTGTCCCCACAAGCGAAGAACATCATGTGATGATGATAATGTACACATGATGAAGAAGTGCCTGATAAATGCCCACAATACATAATAAAAATAGACATCGAATTTTAACTACATTAAACGAAGGTCGATCTTCCCATAGGTATTGAATTATTTAGTTTAGGAACATTTTTAAAAAGTCGACAATCCCTACTGTTACGAATGAAAATGTTTCTTATTACGGTTAGAAAGGTTTCGAAGCCGACTATCTTCTTGAATTCTTATATTACCGTGCATGTCTCTTTATCGTTTTTTTTTCATGGTTATTGAAGTTCGGCAGTTATACCGGCGCGGAACATGCCTTCTTGCCGAAACAAACGAAAATGTTCAGTGCATATTTCACGCTGTAACTTTTCTCACCACAAGCAGATCTTACCTATAATAAAATCATACTGAGCCAAAAGCGGCGGTGGTTGTGGCGGCTGTTGCGGTTGCTGCTGTTGCTGCTGTTGTTGATGTGTAGGATGGGATATCGACAGCCACGTTACTGCTGTTATCAACAATACCTTAGACTTCGTACAAGCCATGACAATCTGCCACAATGTCGCTCGTACTGAAGCAACAATGTTTGGTACTTGTCCACAAGTAACTCTTCCTCGAAAATTAGGCAAGCAGCGCTGCTTTGTCAAGACTTCGTCGTCAAGTGCTGCTGACTCGACTTCGCAAAGAAATGTGCATTGTTGTCCGCACCTTATGTTCCTTTTATAGAGAGTGTCTTTGTCTATACGTCTGCGGATTGGATACCTGGTTCCGTTGCTGTAACGCAAGCGAAAGTGGATAATAGCATTCATTCGACGAAGAATTGTTTTTTACGTATTTTACTTCTTTATGCACATATGCTGTTGCTGCTGGCTGTCAACATCGGAGTGATTGTCAAGATATATTCACATCTGCTAAATGTCAAATGCGTTTTCCATATCTGTGGTCCGGAAAGGTTATGGCCTATGTATCATACGTGACGCCAGCAGGTGCTTACGGCACTGCAGTTGATAACGTCCTAAAAACATTCAAGAAAACAGTCACTTCTGATATATGCGAAATGCGCACACAAAAGAAAGATATTTTGAGAAATGCTATACCCCACTTATTAAGTTGAAAGCCTTAGATGCCTCATCAAACACGAAAATTGGCCAGCGGCGCCAGCGGCGTCGACGTCAATGCGAGTGATGCAAAAAGTCTCCACGTGATGACGCCATCAAATGACGTCATCCTGACGTCTCACAGTGCCAAAACTTGGTGACGTCACTATGAACTTACATGACATTGTCGCATGGTAAAAGGTGGTCCGATCATGGAGGCAATGCAAAACCAGCTGAGGTGCAGAAAGCTTGCAATGCCTCCGGTCCTGGAGGAAGTACAAAACCACGTCACGTGCAGAAAGCTTTCGCAGGGTTGGGGGAGGATCAATACATCGACTGAAAAGAAAAATATGCTTTTCGCCTTCGAGTTGTCTTAGGCGAATCCATAAGGAAACTTGCGAGTTTTTAAACTAGAACCGATGCACGAGAAATTAACATTAAAACTAAACATGATCTTACTAATTGCATTATGCTTCAGAGTACAAGGCCAACTCGCGGAAAAGACAAGACGATGGGTACTTTTCAGCAAAACGGTCACCTGCAAATATTTTCATGTGAGGTGTATTTAAGAGGGAAGGAAACTTCCGAATGATGTTACATGCTTATCCTCAGTGGAACGTTTTGTAGTGGCTGTTATTCCGAATTTACACTCAAGATGCGATGTCGTTGTTGTAAATTGCTTTCCTTCCTTTCAAGCGTTGTTTATCTTGTGGTTGGTGCATTCCTTCGTTCTTGCATTTCTTGTTTCTGCCTCCCGATTGCCGGTTGTATTAGAGCTTAAATGAATGGTCTGGTACAAATCTATATTGCTTCACTGGGTCTTTTCATGCTTATCGTGCATTTTAGTTTTAACCGTGTAATTGTTTGTATTATCATTCTAGTGGACCAACCTTACGTTGACGAACAAATGGCCACCTTGACGAAGATGTACATCATCTACTTATCGTGTGCAAAAAATATGAATCACAACGAAAAGTATTACGAGCAAGTCTACTGCTTTTAGATAGAAGACACTTCACAGTGAAGGAAATACTAGGTCCATGGTCAACGGCAAGTCTTCAAAAAAGAGCGCTTGTCGTCTTCAAGAAGTTTCTTGAAGAATCTAATATTTTTTGGAAATATTGACCTACTGCACGCGATGTCGACTTCCCCTTCATACTAAAGAAAATGTGTAAAGTTGGGACAGTGCGTCTCAGTCTATGTGTAATCATTTGCGTCAGTATGTTTTCCTGCGTATGTCAAGTAATAGAGAATACTTGAGTTTGAACGTCAACATGTGAAGTGACTTTTCCTATTTAAACTTTTGATACAACACTTGTTTACATGGGAACCTATTAGACGTATCTGAACTGCCATGTGATGTTCGTCTGTGCGCACTTTCACATCGTGTGTTCTAGTGTATTGCATCTTGTGCCCTTATTATTCTTCTTACTACATATTTTGTCTGCTAAGCGAGAAGGAGTAGCCGGTGCCGCCATGATGGCACCAACCTCTCCTATTTCATCATTTCAATAAAAAAAGGGGGGGCGACTGGTAGTATTATGCAAATAATTGAAACATTTCTTCACGACACAGAATCAATCGTACATGTAGCTTCAGTGCAAGTTCCTCAGAGGCTAACCATGTTGCCACGCTCGCTCATTTCTGTTAGCTTTACACGTGTTACCGAAGCTCGGCGCTTGCCACGTCGGAATGTATGGGAAGCTTTCCGATTTTTGTAGAACGTGCTGATAAGATTGTGCGCTGGACGTGAGTAGTTGAGTTCCTTCTCGAACTAAGGCTAGCCCAAGCGATAACTTGGGTAGGCACGATCAGACAGGTATAAAAGCCGACGCGTGTCACGGGCAATAAGATTACCGATGACCGACGATTGTGCTCGATGCCATAGTTGCACTTCGAGGGTTACTTCTTTATTTCCTGGGCACACATTCGCCAAATAACATGTTTTATCTTTACCTGCTTGGGTTCGCGTTCTTCACTGTCATGACCTCGTGACAGTATGTTGAATCAATAGCCTCACTCTGTTGGTAGATGCTTCCCAAATTTTGCAAAATAAAGGAAACTATCCACAAGAATCTTTCAGTTGACGGAGGGGCTGCGATCGCCGAAGTAAGCGCGTGTCCTTCATCGGCTCCGGTTTCAACAAATGATTTCGCAGCGATTTCAACCGTGCTTCACCGGAAATCTTTCACTAACGGATCTGTGAAGTTGAGAGGAATCGACAGATACCTGATTTTTAGGTGGGTCATCATTTTTCGCGGAGTTATTGAACTCTCTGTGCTACGACCCAGCCGCAGCCACACTGGGTCTAGGCGTGAACGCCTACCGCTAGGCCCAGCCGGCGCAACAGCTGCGTGCCGCCGATGGACGCGGTGCCACGTATGCGGACTCTTTCCAACGAAGCGGCACAAGCCGACGAACGTGACTCAAGAATGAATGTGCAAGTGATGGGGGAAGATATTTCCGCCGAAGAAATTACCGAAGACGCCGGATGGAAGACCGCTGGAATGCGGCGTTCGAGAACCCGGCACCGCGGGCCGTGCTCGCCGCACGACATCGACGCAAGAACGGACATGCTTGGTTCAGGCCAGCAAGGTACGAAACCTATGAATGTGAAAGGAAAGGTTATCAAGGCGGGACGCATGCCCAGACTACCGAAAGAGGATATCAAGATTGTGGTGCGACCACAGGGCGGCCTCGACATCGTCAAGGTCGGCGCCCCGGCAGTCACCGCCGCCATCTTCGCGGCTGCCAGTATGACGGGTGAAGAAAATGCGGAAGACACGATCTGTCCGAACTTGCACCGGAAAACATCGTCGTCGTCAGCACTCCGAAACGAGCGAACGCGGACCGCTACGCCAGAATGCGGCAGATTTACATCCAAGGGAAACTGCACGAAGTGAACGTGTACGAAACTGCACCCGATAATACAACAAAGGGAGTGATTCGAGGCATTCCCATTGAGGACGGACCCCGAGCGCTGGACGAGAACATCGTAAACCCGAGAAACCCACTGGCACTGGCCGCCAAACGCATAGGCAATACGTCCACGGTAGTCATCGCGTTCGATGGACTCAAGGTGCCCAAGCTCGTCAGGTACGGTGCAACACTCATCCCTTGCACTTTATATCGCAAGCAAATCGACATCTGTTACCAATGCGGCCGCCTCGGCCACCGTATGGACGTTTGCCCAAATCCTGCCAACCGTATCTGCCGTGGCTGCGGTCTCCGCAACTCCAACCAAGAACACCAATGCTCGCCCAAGTGTGACCTGTGTGGCGGCGCCCACATGACCGCCGACAAGGCCTGCAAAGCAAGGTACAAGACTCCGTACGTGATTCGCAGACGACGATGGGAGCATCGATCTGCAAATAACCAACTGACGCAGCAAGACCTCCCGCCCACCGAGATGACCAAACTCAGATCCAAGTCGCGATCCCGTAGCCGGTCCCGGTCTCGTAGCAGGACAAGGCGCAGCCGCGCTCCGACAAGATCCAGATCCACGACGCCGGCTCCCGTAGACAAGGTGAGCTGGGCTGACAAGGTACGGGGCACTGTGCGGGAGGGGGTCGGTAAAGCACCTACAGTTCCAGAGCAAAATCAAGCGACCGATACCGGTATTGTAGAGGAGCTCAGAAAAGAGAACGCGGTAATCCGCGATTTACTCCAAAAGCTAATGCAAGAGGTGCGAGAACTCAGACGCGAGCGCGCCGCGCTCCGAGAGCCAGGTTCCGAGAGCCAGCTGCAAGCGGAAGTTATAGACATCAAGAAAATGCTACGCACCATGCAAAGCACCATTGAGAAACTACACGCAACAGTCCTCGGGCTCGCAAACAGGACCACTAACCTCGAGGGAAACATGCAGATGACAATGAATCACCCCTTATTTACGCAACACGGACACGTAACGGCGAGCAGCGACGCGGGACCGAGCACCCATCAAGGGCAGCCGGGTAACTTAAACCCGCATCATGGCCTACGCTAATCATGGGATAGTAATATGGCAGTGGAATTGCCGCGGCTTCGCCGGCAAAAAGGCAGTTCTACAGCAACACATCAGGCATTCACCACGAAAACCAGACGTAATATTACTCCAAGAAACGCTTACAAACGCGGTTACTTTAACAGGCTACAAAGCGCAGAGCAGCAAATTCGAGGGAAGGGGTCTATGCACGCTCGTAAGGAAGCGTCTCACATTCGTTGACCACGAACTAAGCGGCGTCCAGATGGAACACGCTCTCATCGAACTAGTGCCGACTAAGCGGAGGAAAGAAAGCATATTCCTACTGAACGTCTATAGCAGCCCGTCGAAACAGCGCCAACGATTTCGGGCGTTGCTTCAGAAGACGCTCAAGATTGCCGGGTCCCGGACGCTTATTGCAGCAGGTGATTTCAATGCGGCAGACACGGCGTGGGGTTACGGATACAGCGCGGCCAAGGGTAGACAACTCGGGCAAGACGCGCAGGAACTAGACTTTACGTTAATTACGGATCCGGCGCACCCGACAAGAATAGGCAACTCCACCACCAGGGACACGACTCCGGACCTGACGTTCGTCAGAAATGCCGGGGGGGGGGGGGCAGCCATCACATGGAAAAACACGTCAGCCGACCTGGCGGGTGACCACATGATAATAGAGATCCACGTCCCGACGCCGGACAAAGCGCAGGGCAGTAAACGCAAGTTTGATTGGACCGACTGGGAAGATTTTAGAAAGAAACGAGGGCAACAAGTGCCTACAGAAGATAAGATCACGGACATCGAAGCATGGACCCGCTCACTGGTCGCGGACACAAAAGCGTCAACCAAGACAATCGAAACTGAGGTCGAAACAGACAGGATGGACAGCCGCCTAGCGCATCTCATCGAGGCGAAGAACTCAATCCTGGCCAGATGGAAGGGCCAGAGACTCAATCGGAGACTCAGAAAGAAAATAGCGGAGATCAGCCGCGACATCGAGGAACACTGCCGCACGCTCACCCGCCAGCAATGGGACGAGTTATGTAATGCAGTGGACGGGCAGCTACACAACGGGAAAGCGTGGAACCTGCTCAAGTACCTGCTGGACGAAACGAAGACTAAGTCCCACCAGAGGGACTGCCTTGCACGTCTCTTACATAAGGAGCTCGACAAGCATGGTAAGGATGCGGTGGCAGCCCGGTTACGGGCGAAGTACGTTCCGCACACTTCGACCGTGCAGCACCGCCCGTATGAGGGTGACGCGAACGAGGAATTGGATAAGGACTTTAGCGTAGAAGAGATCAGGACGGCACTGCACAATCTCAACAGCAGATCGGCGCCGGGCCCCGACCGGGTGTCAAATCGCGCCCTGAAGAATCTCGGCGACCGATCCGTGGAACAGTGGACGGAATACATCAACGACTGCTGGCAGCGCGGTAGCCTCCCGCAACAGTGGAAAACTGCGAGAATGATCCTTATCCCAAAACCGGGTAAAGCGCCGAGCCTCGACAACCTTCGCCCCATATCACTAACGTCGTGTGTCGGCAAGACCATGGAGCACGCTCTGCTTAACCGCTGGCAAGCCCATCTAGAGCAGAAAGAGTCATATCCACCGTCGATCATAGGATTCCGCCCACAGCTATCCACACAAGACGCAATGATACAGCTGAAACACCACGTGCTCGATGGCAAGCGAGGGGGACCAGAGCAATTCTTGGCCTCGACCTCGAGAGCGCGTTTGATAAGATCGCGCACTCGGCGATATTACACCAGGTATCACGGCTAAACCTCGGTTTACGCGCGTACAACTACGTGAGAGATTTCTTGACGGACAAACGAGCCGTTCTAGTGGCAGGCGACCTCGAGCTAGCAGAGCAGACGTTGGGAAGCACCGGCACCCCGCAGGGATCGGTCATCTCGCCCACGCTCTTTAACCTGGTCATGATCGAGCTCGCGGAAAAACTGCAAGAACTGGAAGACGTCCGGCACACAATATACGCTGACGATATTACCATCTGGGTGCACCAAGGCAGCGACGGCCACATCGAAACGGCGCTACAACCAGCAATCGACACTATAGAGGACCATCTCGTGGGAACAGGGCTACGATGCTCCCCGAAAGAGTCTGAACTCCTACTCTACCGCCCCACGCAAAGGGTAGACCACTCGGGGGCGGTGGGAGGGCGGCGACAATTAGGCGCGAATACGAAGAGATCAGGCTGCACACGAGCACCGGAGCAACCATCCCGATAGTAAAGAGCATAAGGGTCCTTGGCATGATAATTGAGGCCAACGGCGTCAACGGCGAAACGATTGCTAAACTAAAGCATAAGGCGACTAACGCCATGAGACTCCTCAAGAGGGTTACTAGCAGAAGAAGCGGAATGAGAGAAGGAGGTCTCATACGACTTATACACTCTTTCGTCATGTGCCACATTGCGTACGTCGCGGCATTCCACAACTGGTACAAGGCAGAAGACGCCAAGATCGACGTCCTCATCCGCAGGGTGTACAAGATAGCTCTGGGGCTACCCGAGTCTACCAGCACACACCTGTTGCTTCAACTTGGGCTTCACAACACGCTTAGCGAAATCGTCGAGGCGCAGCGCACTTCACAACTAGAAAGACTATCGAGCACGAGAGCGGGGCGCCAGATCATGGAAACTCTCGGCATCCGTTACCACACATAACATGGCCAAAAAGCCGCCGTTCCAGACACGATCAGGCAAACGCTAAGGGTTGACCCGATTCCACGGAACGTTCACCCGGAGCACAACCGAGGCAGAAGAGTGGCCAGGGCCAGAGTTCTCGTCCACACTTACGGAGACGAAATGGGGGCGCGGTTCGTTGACGCCGCTGAATATGCAGAACGCTCACGATTCGCGGTCGCGGTCGTCGATTGGAAAGGCCAAACGAGAATATCGGCAAGTATACCGTGCGAGCACGCACAAGAAGCGGAGGAAGTGGCGGTGGCGCTCGCGCTCACGGATCCGACGTGCACGACGGTCATCTGCGACTCGAGACAAACGATCAGAAACTTTGCCAAAGGATGGATCTCGCAACGAGCGGCCAGAATCCTGCCCAATAGTCAAGTCCATCGAGCGGTAGAATGTCAAACCAGACTCATCTGGTTTCCGGCTCACATGGGAGAGGTATCAGAGACTCAACGCAACCTAAACGAGACGGCACACGCCAGGGCGCGCGAGCTCACAAACCGCACCGGCGACCGTCGTCTATGGGGCAACACCAAAGACCGCTTGACCAGCTATAATGAAATTATTAAGGCCTTCTGCCTGGCCCGCCGAACCTTTCCTCCGCCCAGCGACAGGCTGAACAGGACGCAGGCGGCGGCCCTCAGACAACTGCAGGCGTACACGTACCCCAACCCCGCACAGTGTAACAGGCTCTACCCGAGTACATACCCGACAAATATATGCAAGGTCTGCCACACTGAGGTCGCCACATTAAATCACATGCTCTGGGACTGTGACAAAAATCCGGAAGGTGCTAACTCCGGAACCCTTCCGCCGCGGTGGGCCGCTGCCTTGCGCAGCGCCAGCCTCGGCGACCAACTTTGGGCTGTCCAGCAGGCCCGCGAGGCGGCGGTGAGGCAAGGCCTCGACGTCCCCACATGGGAGACCTAAAGCCCAGTCGGCGAAAGCTCTGCCGGACCATCAATAAAGTTGTTACCAACCAACCAAAATCTCACTTCGCTGTCAGCAGTCAGTGAGCTTATGAAAACAAACGTATCAGTTTTTCTTAGTGCGAAAATCCAAATATTTTAGCGCAGGGTGCCTTTTATATCTGTATGAAAATTAATATGTTCAAAAAAGAATCATATCATGTGAAATGTGAGTATTATTCCTCAGCCTGCTTTTAGGACAACAAAAGCAACAATCCGACCTTGCTCAAAAAAGTTTGCGGCAAATCTTCACAAAGCGAACAGCCAAAGTATATCTAAGATTTAGCGCACGAAAACACGAGGACGCAGGAAGGGCACGAGGACACAGCGCTCGCGTCCTCGTGTTTTCGTGCGCTAAATCTTCCGATATGCAGTACCAAGTAGCCCACCAGTCTGTTTTACTGAGCCAAAGTATGTAATCTGAGTGAAATGTTATAAGAACAAATGGCGAACATTACCCAACATAAGCAGAGTTCGGCATTATACGTGCATAGTAGGCTTCGCATAAAGTACGCATTTTTTTCGTTCAGTACCTCACTGGAGATAATTTTCTGTGTTTTAGTTCGGAAAACATTTTTTATTCTAACCCTGCATGCCTCTGAAACTCTTATTTGCTGCTCATAAAATGTTTCACCTGGACTGTGTAACTTGCGAATGATATGAAGGACAAGTTCTACCTTGTGCAATAAGCGTTATTGCGATGGGTCTATGGATATTTTCCTTGAAACAACAGACTAAATGCGTGGGCACTTTCATCTTATTATTTATTATTGCAATAGCAATTATATGGACACTCTCGGCGGGTTTCTGCAATCGGCGTCACCGTCGCCGTCGACGCCGCCGTATTGTTCTTTATATGTATAGGCATGTATATATGTATCAACCCACAAAGAAAAATAGTTCAGAATAAATTTTTTCCGAAGCGCGCCAACGGCATATATGTCAATGCACGCGCTTTCTTTTGGCATCATCATTTCTTTCTTAAACTATAAATAGACGCAAAATGTATTTAGCTTGTCTTGCGAGAAGAAGCGCCGCAGTGGCTGCCCCTGAGTTTTATGCTTCACAGAGAAATAAAAGGCTGATACTGCGGTTTTCTTTCGCACATCTCGAAAGAAACAGATAAGCACCAAACACCACACGCAAAGGTAAGGTGATCCGCTGGCGCAAGTGAGATGACTTGCCGCGTTTCACGAAAAGATCCACCCACGTACGACGCTCCTTAATTGAAATTTTGTCACTTCCTTGTCACGTGTACATTTAGTATGACGTAACAGGGAGGCCGCGCTTCCTGCACGCCAGGCGCGATCAGTTTCGATACTGCCCTTAAAATTCGATGATAAATATATCGAATTACGTACAACTTTCGGGATTTCTAAACAATGGTTATGCAATAAATTGTCACGCACTATAACTTTATGATATTAATGGCTGAAATGGCTGCCCTCAAGTTAATAATTCGGAATTCAATTAACTATATTTGTTAATAAATTGCGACAGTGTCATTACGCCGATAGTACGTGCTGTGCTCTCAGCGCTTACTTCGGGTTGAGACGACAGACAGCACGAAAACCGCTTCGCTCCTTGGAGCGGCCTTTTATCCTTACGCCAGCGTTGTCAGGAGTTACGCGAGGTTAGATCCTAAAGGAGTTAGCTGCTAGTCTTACTTCGTATAACATTTCAATGTATTGCTATTGCACTCATTGCTTCTTCCTTGCGGTGAAACTGTGTCCTTTTTTACCCACCTTTTGATCGCAATATGACTGCCTTTCTTCTATCCTTTCTGTTTTTCCGAAACCTCGGCCTACTACTTGATATACTTCTAAGCAACATAGTGGGCGTCAAAAGAATGCACAGTTGAAAGAACTGTTGGTACGTGTTGTCTGGTTCTTTTAGTACATTTTTTCCCCTAAAACATCACTGCTTGAGTCATTATTAAAATTTAGAAGATGAACTTTAAGGAGCCCCTAAACAACCACAGAAAATACAAAGAACCAGCGCGTTATCACCTTCTGGCGTATACCGTCTCTTCGGCACAATTCATGAGGGCAGCAGTCTGTTCACCTGACGTCATTAGGAAATGTAGACTCTTGATAGGTCCATATACAAGCCGTATCAGTTGTTAGTTGGCCGCGGCATTTCGATGGAGGCGAAATGCTACAGGCCCGTGCACGTTACATACACGTTAAAAAACATCAGGTGGTCGAGATTTCCGGAGCCCCGCACTAAAGCGTCCCTCGTAATTATATCGTGGTTTTGGTACGTGAAACGCCCAACAGCCATTTATTATCAGTTGTGAATTGTCTCCTATCCTGCTTTGCCAAGCAGCCGCACGCCCGCTCTGCCTTGTCTCGCATGTCCATCGTGATCGATTTCACTCCCTCATCTGTGTTTTCGACTGCACAAGCGGAGAAACCAGCGTGTAGCCGAAAAGCGCGAAATCCTGATAGGCTCAACGCTAAGTGCTGACATAGTAAACGTGTTTATGAAGAAATAATGGGCGAAGAGGATATAGTACCTGTAGGAAGGGCTGGGACGTCGAGAAAGAAACCGCTTCCTCGTCATTGAATTCGGGGTGTTTTAGCGGCCATTTATTTATTTATTTATTTATTTATTTATTTATTTATTTATTTATTTATTTATTTATTTATTTATTTATTTATTGTACCCTCAAGGCCTGAGGGCATTACAGAGGGGAGTGGTAAACGAGAAATTGTACACCAATTGGGCAGTAATATTATGCAGTAAGAAAGCAATACAGTACCGCAATAAAACAATGCTCTTGTAATAGCAATAGCAAGGACTGTAAGTACTAATGTACAGAAACAAGATAACATGATATTAGTTCCTACATATAAAATATTAGCTAATTTTTCTGAATTACTCGACAGCAAAACGATCAAAAGAACATGTTGAAATTTCCTATTTAAACAATGTTAGCTACAGCCTTGCGAAAACGTTTGTTATGATTGATGGCGACTATGTCATTGGGAAGGTTGTTCCATTGCCGGGGTGTTCTGGCGAAAAAAAAAATCATTTAAAGTGTTAGTACTTCCTATTGGAATTCTCACTTTGTAGCGATGGTCAATACGGTGCGATAAGTAATGCCGCTGTGAAATGACGTCATTTTGAAGAGATGGATGATGATAGAACTTCTGAAACAAAGTTAAGCGCGCCATCTTCCTCCTAGAGGCTAGTGATGGAAGGCATAAGTTAGCTTTTATTGAAGTTAACACCTGACTATATCGATATGCATGAATATCTTTATTCGAAGTTAAAATAAGACGAGTGATAAAAAAAAAAGACGAGTGATGCACATTTTCACGAAGTGTATATTCTGCTCAACTTTAAACAATCCGCCGCATGCTTGCCATGAAAGGTTAAGTATTTGTATGCCTGACTCAACCACTGCAAACTATTTTAAGTTATGCGCGAGCAGCACTGACGCAAATTATCTCGTGTCTGTGTGGTTCTGCTGTTTTCGCAATCCTTTCTCACCGTCTCTTCATGGCTTACATTCTGCGCCAATTGTTTCATCGCAGTGTCTCCCCCCCCCCCCCCCCCCCATCTCCCCACCCCTTGTAGGTCGAGTCCAAACGATAATATGATTCACAACGGATGAAAAAAATGAAAATGAAGCGATGGCATGCTTCCCACAATGGCCTGCATTTGGCCCCTGGATTTCCGGAAGTAAAGACGGGAAGTAAATAGTTCTTCGGATGCAACATCAGGTGCCTTCAGTCGTCATTATCATCAAAAACCTGCGTGGACATAAACCTCCATTTCAAACATTCACGGGATAGGCCCGACAGTGCAAAAGTATGAGGTAGACTTTGCGCCGCCTCCCCCTCTTAGGTGCCTCCCCCCTTTCCCTTCTGCCCCTTTGTGTGTACGCTTAGGGAGATCCCCAGGTCCGCATTTATAACGTACCATAAGCAAACTCCGAGCAATAGGCCTCAGGCCTGGTCGAACAACCGACCTTCGTCGTTGGATCATGGACGCTTCATCGCTCACTCCTAGAATTTTTGCACGAATCATATTTTTCCGAATGTCTTTCACACCTTTGCCCACGGTGCCTGGGCACATGCTTTCGCTTATGGAAAAGGCGGATACGGGAAACCATTTTCGCACGAGAGATCAGGATGATTAAGAGAAGCCTATCTATCTATCTATCTATCTATCTATCTATCTATCTATCTATCTATCTATCTATCTATCTATCTATCTATCTATCTATCTATCTATCTATCTATCTAACTATCTATCTATCTATCTATCTATCTTCCCTAGGGCGCATGACTTTGGCCATCGCCGTACATTCTAGTTATAGACAGTTACTTTTTTTTTTTGGGGGGGGGGGGGGACTGGAGGTGAGTAGTGCCTAGTGGGAAATGCCCAATTTCCGTGGCACATACCCATTAGGAGCTGCGGACGCTCCGTAGGGATTTTCTTCCAACCTCGACTTTCAACAGCTCAGCGGCTATTACTAAGAACAAAGCAGTAGTAGAGCTTTAGTTATACGTGAGCACAACTTTCCACAGCAAAAACAGACACTCAAAAGAATCTTGACACGAGCGTTCCGTCTGTAAGAATTTTCATGCCTAATCAAAATTGACACTGCTTTGACAAGTACTGCCGATTGGGCAAGTTGGTGCATTGTAATGTCGTTTTCCTATAGCGCAGCGTTTGAGCATGATCATGTTCAAACTGAGTGCGTGTGTATGTCTGGCGTCCCGAATAGTTAAATTATTATTATTATTATTATTATTATTATTATTATTATTATTATTATTATTATTATTATTATTATTATTATTATTATTATTATTATTATTATTATTATTATTATTATTGTAGGGGGGTTTTACATGCCACAGCCACGATATGATTATGAAGCACGCCGTAGTGGAGTGCTCCGGAAATTTCGACCACCTGGGGTTCTTTAAAGGGACCGACAACTGCCCAGAATATGAAATGAGTTGACTCCACTGATGTAGAGATTGCCCGTTGCACTGACTCAAACCAACCCTGTTTTTTTCGTGAGACATGGATTTATATTTTTATTTCTTAATTGAAAGTCGCGAAAAATGATCTGTGGCGCCTCTGGCGGCAAGAACATGAATGATCTGATGAAGACGGCCACGTGACCGTTGACTGCTGTACGCGGTCAACGATTTTTTTGTTAGTGTTAAAATATTGTTCGTTTCTTATAATAAATATATGTACAGGGTCGACCACATCTAAGCTGAACACCTCATTAGTATTCAAACCGGTAAAACTAGAGCGTTTCTTATACTTCACGAGTGCAATGCCCGTTATAGAACGTCTAATCATGGTGTCGACAAACAGAGTAATGATTTTCCGAATTATGTATTAAACAACATCTTCAATGAAGTCTTGAATACTAATGAGGTGTTCAGCTTAAATGTGGACGACTCTGTACATAATAATGTACATATAGGCCTGCGTTAGTAGTATGCATTAAAGTGGCGCTGCCTTCGCGTGATGTAATGATCCCATGCTCGTCAGCGCGTCTTGAGCAACTTTTCAGCGCGCTCATGCAACCGTGCACGCAGTTTCCAGGTCGCTAAGATTTTGGAGCGACATAGTTTTGCTACCTACACTTCGTCTCAGAAATGACGCGCGCTGCTGCTCGGTGCGACCGTGCATACGCACAGTTACGTTTTTGATGACTTGGCTTGGCTCGTGTACCGAGAGAGTAACGACGCCGGGACAAGCCATCCATGACACAGGCGCAGGCAACCTTGGACGCAGGCGCACGCAACGCTGTAAAAAATACCGGGAAGGTGTATAAAACCACACATCTCATTGTAACAGCTTGCTATTTTCAAAAAATGGTTGGAAAGCTCAAAATAAAGGTGGTTAAGCGTAGTTACAGTAACTCCTGCGAAAGCACAACAACGACAGCTTTCACAAGGGCTAGCGGCATCGCTATCAATTCTCAGCGTTGCTGGAGCAAGCCTCCATGTGTGTTTGGAGCCTTTCAGATCGAAAAATACTGCTTATAAAATGACTACGAGCTTTTCGGATAAACCACTGCAGCTACAAACGCTACGAAGGGTGAGCTTCCTGTCGCGCCGTAAGAAACTGGGTCGAGAAAAATCAGTTGTCGGTTCCTTTAACGTAGCAGTTAGACACTCGGTAGGTATGTGACGCGAGAACAGAAATATTGATCACGAGCCAATCATTTGTTTATATAATTTGAACTCTCTTACTTTTAATATTTCTGGTCATTTTAGTGGGAACATCGCTGTGTTGTTGCCGCAGCTTCATGTTTCATTTCCCGTTAGCGATTTATCTACCTTCTGCCGTGTAGTTGTTTCAAGTCAGAAAGAGGGCTAAAAGTTGTCCGTGATGAATAATCTAGATTTGAATTTATCTTCAATAACAAAGTTATACGGTTATTCGTAAATGTATTGCGACGAATGTCACGGCAGCAACCGTTCCTCTTTTGGACGTTCTTCTGTGAAAAAATAACGGTGTTGCTCCATCTACTAGCTTGATATTCGTCGCAATGCGTGTGCTTAATAAAATCGCTGACCACAACGTGCTGCGTACCCAGCTTTACAGAAGATTAGACTGATAATGGTTCGGTACCTAAACGAACAGATGGAAACGCAAGCTGAAGAAGCCTTCCTCAGAAGGTGGCATACACGATTTTTTTGTGGTGCGGAAGGGTAATATTGAATTTCCAATTCTGCCGTTTTAAAAGCGCCTGGCAGAGAAAAAAAGAGTCAAGTATCATATGAGCCGGCCCAATGTGAAGAAAGTAAAGTGGACGAAAAGATAACTTGTGGCAAGTTATCTTTTCGTCCACTTTCTTCACATTTATATCCTAATTACTACAAATAACAATCCCTATACTTTCCTTGGCATTGTTGGCTGGTAATTCTCATTAATACTGTGTCTAACAAAGAAAAACGAGACCTAAAAAGTCATCTTTATTCCTTCATCTCACAGACATGTAATTTATGCCGACCATAGTGTAAATTTTGACCTTTCGCAAGAACAGTATGAGGAATCTTTGTTGTTGTTGTTTTTCGTTATCAGCCTAGTAATGAGTCCAAGAACTGCAGTAGCTGGGACTAGTTGGCGATTCATCTTATAAACCCTAATGTCATCTATTATGGGTCTGTGTGTGCGATCGCACGCGTGAGCTCATGTAAGGTGTTGTTTCTTTTTTTGTGATGTGAGGGAAAGCAGTTTACTATCGAAACCTTCCTCTGGTTTAGGAGAACAGCTGCTCATAAATAATTTATTGTAGAGGCAACGGTACGAGCAGTAACTTTCGCACTAATTGCAAAGCTCAGTGAAGAAAGGTTGCAGCCTTAACACGACAGACAATTATCGCAACCTAGCTGTCTGTCATTTCATAGTATGATTCACGCAGCTTTCTGTAAGAGTCTCCTTTCTGTGTAAAAGTACAGTGCTTACTTATGTATAATTACAGTGATAACGATGATGACACAAACACTAACCATGCCACTAATTGCAAAGTTCAATCAGAAAAGATGGAAATGCGAGTCATGTAGACATCTTTCGCTGCTTGTTGGTGATTTATATTATAAATCATAAAATATAGTCGCTGCGTTTAACAAGCGTACACGTACTCCGAAAAAGTAAAAATGCTTCACATGTACAACGTAGCATAACAGTCAGACATGTAGAAATAATAATATCTGGGGTTTAACGTCCCAAACCAAGATATGATTATGAGAACCGCCGTAGTGAAGGGCTCCGGAAATTTCGACCACCTGGGGTTCTTTAACGTGCACCTAAATCTAAGTACATGGGCCTCAAACATTTTCGCCTTCATCGAAAATGCAGCCGCCACGGCCGGGATTCGATCCCGCGACCTTCGGGTCAGCAGTCGAGCGCCATAACCACTAGACCACCGTGACGGGGACAGACATGTAAAAATATACAATTCCTACACATTGCAATGCGTAAAGAAACGCTACTTGTTGAAGCCTGGTTAGACACTCAAGAGAAACAATGTATCGGCCTAGATCGATAAATTGTGCTCTGAGAACTCTAATGTCGTTAATTTCGCCATCATAGCTTTAATAATAGAGTCTCATTTTTAATAATAAAGTCTCATTTTTAAATTTCGCGCTGAAATTTCCCCGCGTGACGTCATGGATTTCAAAGAGTTTTTATCGATTTTGGCGCCATTGGCTCAACAACATTACCCCAAACTTCGTATGTTAAGTCTATGGCCCCCTCATAGTACAATGTACTTCATTTTTACCGATTAGGAACTACTTAATCCATAGTAGGCGCTGTCAAGCATGTGACTTCATGGCCAATGGGGCGGAAACTTCAAGGTGGCGTCGCCACTCACATTTTGTTTTTGCGCGTTTTCTCACCTACTAAGCGTCTTCTCGCAGCAAGCGAAGCGTTTTTGGTATCGTGAAAGAGCAATTTACTAATATGAGAAAAATCGTTTTGCTCTATAGTGTACCTTTAAGCAGGAAAGGCATCTTTGTATCATCAGTTAATGGTCGTCTCTGTGATGTTCCACAAACCATAAAACAAAGCTGCGATCATTCGCTCAGATCGTACAGCGTTACTTAAAGAGTCCCTAACCAACCTCAAAGAATACAAACAACGAGTGCGTTTATCCTCTCCTGGCGTCTCCCGTCTCTTCGGCACAATTCATGACGGCAGTATACTCTGTTCACGTGACGTTATTGCGAAATACAGGCTTTTGATAGGTCCATATACGAGGCATATCAGTGGTTGGTTGGCAGCGGCGGCCGCATTTCGATGGAGACGAAATGCTAGAGTTCCGTGTGCTTAACTTTAGATGCACGTTAAAAAGAACCCCAGGTGGCCAAGATTTCCGGAGCCCTCCACTAAGGAGTCCCTCGTAATCGTGTCGGCGTTTTGATACGTAGAACCGCCCAACTGTCCTTTATTATCAGTTGTGAATTGTCAACTATGCTGCTTTGCCGAGCAGTCGCACGCCCGGTCGGCCTCGTCTCGCATGTCTATCGTGATCGATCAATTGATTTCCCTTCCTTATGTGTGTTTTTGACTGCGCAAGCGGAAACACCAGCGTGTAGCCGAAAAGCGCGAAATCCTGATAGGCTCAACGCTTACTGCTGACGTCGTAATCGCGTTTTAGGAACAAATAAGTGACGAGGAGGATATAGCACCTGTAGGAAGGGCAGTGAAGCCGAGAAAGAAACCACTTTCTCGTCCTTGAACTCGAAGTTGTTTAGCGGCCGTTTATTTATTTATTTATTTATTTATTTATTTATTTATTTATTTATTTATTTATTTATTTATTTATTTATTGTACCCTCAAGGCCCGAGGGCATTACAGAGGGACGTGGTAAACGGGAAATTGTACACCAATTGGGTAGTAATAGTGAACAGCAAGAAAGTAAGGCAGTAGCGTAATAAAACAACCCACTAGTCATAGCAATACACACAATGTAGTTAGGCAAAGCTTTGCGCAAATGACTGTAAGTACTAATGTGAGGAAATAAGGTAACATGATATTAATTCCTGCATGTAAAATGTTAGCTGATTTTTCTCGATTACTCGACAGCAAAACGATAAAAAGAACATGTTGACATTTCCTATTTAAACAATGTTAGCTACAGCCTTGCGAAAAAGTTTGTTATGATTGATGGCGACTATGTCATTGAGAAGGTTGTTCCATCGCCGGGGTGTACTGGCGAAAAAGGAATCACTGAAAGTGTTAATATTTCATGTTGGAATTCTCGCTTTGTAGCGATGGTCGAAACGGTGCCTTAAGTAATGCCGCTGTAAAATGAAGTCATTTTAATTTTGAAGAGATAGATGGATGATGACAGAACTTGTGCAATAAAATTAAGCGTGCCATTTTCCTCCGAGAGGCTCGGGTTGGAAGGCATAAGTTAGCTTTCATTGAAGTTAACATCTGACTAGATCGACATGCATGAATCTCTTTCCTCAGAGTTAAAATAAGGCTTAAGTGACGCACATTTTCACCAAATGTATTTTCTGCTGAACTTTAAACAATCCGCAGCGTGCTTGTCATGAAAGGTTAAATATTTGTATACCTGACTCAACAGCTGCAAACTTTTTTTTTAGTTATACGTGAGCAGCACTGACGCAGATTTTCTTGTGTCTGTGTGGCACTGCTGTTTTCGCAGTCCTTTCTTGCTGTCTGTTTATTGCTAACACCCTGCGTCAATTGTTTCATCGAAGCCCCCCCCCCCTCCACCACTACCCCTTGTTGCTCGAGTCCAAAAGACAACGTGCTTCACAAAGGAATAAAAAAAATGAAAATGGAGTGATGACGTTATTCTCACAATGGCCGGCCTTTGGTTCCTGGCTTTCCGGGAGTAAAGATGGGAAGCACACAGTTCTTGGATTGCGACATCAGGGGCCTTCGGCCACCATTACCGTCACAAACCTGCGTGGCCATATACCTGCTCTTCAAACAATCGCGGTATAAGCCCGACTGGGCAAAAGTGCGAGCTACACTTTGCGCCCCCACTTAAGTGACTAGCGGGAGCGGCGACCCCCTCCCCCTCCTGCCCCTTTGTGCGTACGCCTAGGGACGTGCCCAGGGCCTCATTTAACTGGCCGCCATAACCAAATCCGAGCAAGAGGCCTCAGGCCTAGTCGAACACCTGACCTTGGTCGTTGGATTCATGGACTGTTTCATCGCTCACTCCTAGACTCTCCTGCACGAATCCAAAATTTCCCATGTGTCTTTGAAACCTTTTCCCACGATGCCTAAGGGCACATGCTTTCGCTTATGGAACAGACAGATACGCGAAATCATTTTTGCACGAGAGTTCAGGATTATACTGAGAAGCCTATCTATCTATCTATCTATCTATCTATCTATCTATCTATCTATCTATCTATCTATCTATCTATCTATCTATCTATCTATCTATCTATCTATCTATCTATCTATCTATCTGTCTATCTATCTATCTATCTATCTATCTATCTATCTATCTATCTATCTATCTATCTATCTATCTCTCTGTCTGTCTCTCTATCTATCTATCTATCTATCTATCTATCTATCTATCTATCTATCTATCTATCTATCTATCTATCTATCTATCTGTCTGTCTGTCTGTCTGTCTGTCTGTCTGTCTGTCTGTCTGTCTGTCTGTCTGTCTGTCTGTCTGTCTGTCTGTCTGTCTGTCTGTCTTCCCGAGAACGCATGACTTTGACCATCGCCAAACATTCTAGTCATATACAGTTCTTTCCCTTTATTGTGGACAGGGGGTAAGTAGTGGCGAGTGGGACTTGCCCAATTTCCGTGGCACGTACCCGTTAGGAGCTGCGGACGCTCCGTAGAGATTTTCCTATAACCTCGACCTTAAGCAGATCCGTGGTTAATACTAACAACAAAACAATAGTGGCGCTTTAGATGTACGCGAAGACAGCTTTCCACAGTAGAAGCACTTGTTCAAAAGAATCTTTACACGAGCTTTCCATCCGTAAGAATTTTCATGCTCAATCAGCGTCGACAATGCTTTGACAAGTAGTGCAGGTTGGGCAAATTGGTGCATTATAATGTCGTTTTGATATAGCGCAGCTCAGTTTGAGCTTGAAGGAAAGAGACAATAGCAAACGAGGAAATTACTGGTAACAGGAGTGGAACTTTATCCTTTTGTTTATCCTCATCCTTTTGCCCGTCGTTTAATTCTTCGCTATTGTCTCTTTCTTCCATGCTCTAAGTGATCAGCGCTATAACAGAACGACGTGACAATGATTTGTTCTATCCGCCTCGTGCGCTGCTTCTTTCAGTTGTACTGGTGGCGCCACCAACGGCGAACGGTGGCGAAAGGTGGACACGCGCGGTTCATAGAAGCCGTGGGCAAAGCGCCCGTTACTCGCCGTTTTTCTCTTCATTTTTCATTCTGGTTTGATATTTGTACTGCCTACGCTGCTCCACTAGACAACCATATGCCGTTTGTTACGTCGATTGTTCTATATTATTTGTTTTAAAACGACAGGCCCGTTTTTTTACGCGTGCGCGCGGTGCACTGCGTACGTTTCTTACGTGCATGTGTCCAAGTTGTTTGCGTGATCTGTTAACACAGATGAAATAAAAACTGTTGCAGTACAAAACAGCATTCTTGTTTTATTGAACACCCCAAACAGTACAACAAAAATGACTATAACGGCTGTATGCCCGCTTAAGAAACGCACAAAAGACACGCGTTTTCATCTTCACCCAACACTCGTAGCACTCAACTAGGCCAAGAAAACCAAAATCTAACTTGCTAAACGTTTTAACAGCCGTCACACAGCTGCATAATAATGCGCGAAAGTACTTTAGCAAACGACCAACAAACATTCACACAGCGTTTTTTTTTTTTTGCTCACAGACCGTGTTAACATATCAGAAAGTTCTAACTGCATTGCAATCCCACATTTCGGAATATCTAATCACTTTCACCATTGAAGCCACAATCCTATAACGCATGCGCTTTAAATTGAGCATAGCATTACTCAGACTTATATAGGTAATGCGCACGCGTGGCATTACTCAAATTTATATAGGAAATGCGCACGCGTGTAATGTATCTCGTATGCTAGATTCTCTTTGGTACGTGCAGCTCAACATAAAATGCGATTCTAGAAGTAATGTTCGTGGAGTGGCGAGCATATAGAAGGGCAACTACTTACAGCTTCACTTACCTTTTCAAAAACCGTATTCGAATTGCAATTCAATATTAACCGACGCAAGAACGAAAACACACTTGTTGCACACAGGCGTACCAGGTTGACGCGCGAAGCCAAGCGCGGTATTTTAAGTGTAGCACAATCGTGCGCGTACAGTACGCTAGAATATTCTGACACAATGTCGTCAAGCTTGCAGTCACTTCAGCGGTTCCCACGATGTAGCAACAGTTGACGTCCTCGCGTCATGAAACTGCTACGACGCCGAGAACTACACACACAGCTGACTTGGAAAAACGCGGTCTTGCAGGAGGCCATCTTGTCCAGCAACCAACGGACAAAAGTACACAGCTGAGGCATCTGAAACATTGCCGTTGATGAGATGGCAGCTGAACGAAATCAGGGTTCATCGTCCGACGTGTGGCCACCGCCTTACGCAATATTAACGTTGCAACGTTCAAGGAAGACGCGACGAAAGCGACGAGCCCAGCCGGCCTTGTCGGGTGCGCTGTCGACTACACAGTGTACAGCGCGCGCTCTCACGGCCACCGAAAGAAATAAAAGAAAGTGGAGAGAGGAGTTAGCTTGGAGCATGGCCAGTCGGTGGAAGAAAGAGGAGGTGTTGGATTGTCGGTATGGCGTGTTGTCGAGAGATGGCGCTAGTTTGTTTTTGAATATGACTACTCCCCTCAATGAAGAGGAGGCAGCCAGTCCCAGTACTGAACAGTCTCCAAGCCAAGAAGAACCACACTGGGCCTTCTCGAGGCTCACAGTGGAACGGGCTTTGAAGCGGGTGAGGGCTCGAACGGCCACTGGTCCTGACAACATACCAGCGCGCATACTGAAGTGCTTGGGAGAGGACTCGAGGGAACAGCTCGCAGAGATCCTCACGGCCATCATTGAAGGCGAGCCCATCCCTAAAGAATGGCATGAAGGCAAGGTGATTCTTATCCCCAAAAGGGGTGGGGATGCGAGAAACATCGCAGACTACAGGCCAATAACGGTCACCAGCGTTAGGTATCGCTTGTTCGCGGGGGTGATCAAAGCATGGATGAGTGGCTGGGCGGAGACCAAGGGACTACTGACAGAGCTCCAGAATGGCTTCAGACCAGGCAGACGGCTGGATGACAATCTGTTCGTCGTCACGCAGTATGCAGAAGTAGCTCGAAAAGAGGGGAGGACACTGTTGTGCTGCTTTCTGGATGTTGAAAAAGCGTACGACAATGTGCCGCATGGTCCTCTCTTCGCATGCCTATCTGACCTTGGACTACCACAAGTGCTAATCTCCACTATACGGCGGATGTACAAGGACAATGTAGTGAGTGTGCAGTTGGGAGCCATAACCACTGGCCGAATTCGTGTAAACAGGGGTCTGAGGCAGGGATGCCTACTGTCGCCATTGCTGTACATTCTGTACGCTTCCAGGATAGAGAGGGCCTTGCTGAACTCAAACCTCGGGTTTAGCATGCGATTCAGCACAACTAGTGCCAGCGAGAACTACCACCTGCCTGATTTGTCATTCGCAGACGATCTGGTTGTTATGGCAGAGAGTAACCAGGATTTGCAGTCCCTCCTCGACATCTGCCAGACAGAGGTTGCGAGTCTTGGACTTCGGTTCAACACTAAGAAATCAGCGGTTGTCTGTCTGGCAGGAGGGAACACAGATACAGCGGCGCTGACCTTGGGAGGAGAACGCAACGACTACTGGTACCTTGGTGTTACCCTGTGTGTGGAAGCCGCAAAATACAGTCTACACGAGACAATGATTCCACAGGCGGCGCTGCAGACTCAACGAATCCTTCATCGTCGATGCCTCTGGGGCTGCAACCGCTTCCAAATGATCCGCGACTTATGGGAAATGGTGCACGTGCCGGGTCTGACGTTTGGAAACGCCGTTGTGTGCCTATCACCAACGACACGGGAGTGGTTGGAGCGCCAGCAGAGAGAGGTCGGCCGTGCGGCGCTTGGTTGCCATGGTCGAGTTGCCAACGAGGCGGTGCAGGGGGATGTCGGCTGGTCCAGCTTTGAGGCTCGGGAAGCCACCAGCAAGATTGCTTACCAGGGTCGTCTCATGCTCATGCGACGCACTCGGTGGGCGCGCCGTGTGTTCGAGTACCTGTCAGCAACCTGCATGCGGACGGACTGGACGCAACGAATCTACCAACTGGAAAAAACGTATGGCTTCTTTAAAGACTTCATCCCTACCGAAACTGCGGCTAAGTGGGCGGTCGAGGTCCGACTGCGAGTCAGGGAAGCGGAAGACACCCAATGGAGAAAGGCTATGGAGGCCAAGCCCACCCTCGAGTGCTACAGGACCCATAAGGAGAACATCAGTGGGTTGCGCTTCTATGACAACAGTTGTGGCAGCAGCCTCCTGTTCGAGGCGAGAGCTGGGGCTCTTCGCACTCTTGAGTACCGCAGAAGGTTTGATGACGCTGTCGTCAGCAGCCTGTGCAGAGTTTGCAGTATGGAGACCGAGACGCAGGCTCACCTCATTCTTCGCTGCAGGAGACTTCCCACGGCTCCGGTGGAGGGCGCAACACTCCCACAGGCGCTAGAGTTACTGTATATGCTACCTTTATACAGTAACTCTAACAGGCGCTAGGGTTTCTCGACGCACAGGACAACAGTGACAATGAGGGGGGACGATGCGCGGTGGCTGTCATGAAAAGGCGGCTTTCCGAGTGGTGGAGAACTGTACACCGAACTTAGGACCTGTTATGTGCGCGTCTCCTGCCTTTGGCGAGTGATGGTGTATCTTCAATATTTCTGTCTTTTTTTCCTTTCTTAATTTTTTTCCGTGAGGCCAGGACACTGAATGTGTTTCCCCGTTGCAAAGGGGCAGGCCACCACTACATCATCATCATCAGCAGCAACGGAATCGCAAACTTCATTCAAAATGCGTGGGATCCTATGGGGGGTTGGGAGAGGGTACAACCGCCTTAGCCGAGCGGTGGCGCCACCATATCGATGCACGAGGCGGATAGCGAATGGTCGCTTCGTGCGTACCGACTTCGCACGTGTTTTCATCGCGATGTTAAACTCCGTGTTAAACTCCGTGTTAAACTCCCCGCGACTTCTTCGTAATTTACTTGTCAAACGTCGTCGGAAATATTTCTCGACACAGTCATTCACCCTATACCTGTCTTCTGGGCGTCTTGCAAACGAACAACGCAGTCGAGAGAGTGGTCGAACTTTCTTGTTTCTCCGAATTCTCTGTTCCTGCTATCCTCCTTCCCAACATTTACGTGACGTAAACGGTGGTACAAAAGCTTCGTGTGAGACTTTTATTCATACTTACGAACTACGAGCCTCCATTCGCATTTACGGGACAGCACTGGTGTGCCTTTAATGGGGGCCAAGAAGGAAAGAAAGAGATTCAAAAGAAAGGCAGTGACGTCAACCTGGTAGTATTAACCGGTTTGCTACCCTGCACAGAGGTGGGGAAAGAGGGGTAGGAAAGAGGACAGAGAGAGAAAGATATAAAATAAAAACAGAAAGGAAGAAAAACAGAAAAGGTCACAGTTTCGCCGCAAGGGCGAAGCAGTGAATTCGATAGCAAGAAATTGGAATGTCACACGAAGAACGAGAAGCAGCTCGATACTTGCAGCGCGCCGCTGAAGCACAAAGGACGCCCGAAAAGAACGCACAGGCATGCACAGGGCAAGCGTGAACTAGCAACTGTCACAGTAGTTACGTCTTTGTGCTTGAGCAACGCGCTGCAAGTGCCGACAATATAGAGTTTGAGAATTGGGGCCCCAAAAAGCTTGGGGACCGAGGAGCTTGCGAGCCGCCACGGCGCATGCGCTGAACCCAAGCCACTCTTGGGCTCTTGTGCACGCACCAGCCCAAGACCCAAAAATCGAAAACTAATGTGGGTCCCCAAGACGTCTTGGGTCACCGTGAGACTATGCAGACGCCGCGCGGGCCACGACGCTGTATGGCCCGCGTCTCGCATGATTTTAATTTCACCACGTGTGGCGCCCCGTGCGTTTGAGGCAACGCAGCTTGCGTTTGACCCAGTTCTGAAGCTCTGCTGATCCTGTGAACGCAAAAGCAGCCTACCCAACGCAGCTTGGTGACCCAGTGTCATGGGTCCCCAATTAAAGGGCCCCTCACCAGGTTTGACAATTTTGAGCCGACGAGCGCAATGCATGCACTAGGCGTTCACGATTACGTCTGCCAAAATTTGCAACGCTACGCGCCGCGTAAATGGGTCAAATTTCAAGCTGAACGCTGCTTGCCCTTCCTCTCGCGGGCGCGCGCTTTAGAGAATGAGGGGATGACGTACATGAGAAAATGGCCCTGCGTAGGTAGTAGTGCTGTGACGTCGCTCCTCTACGTAGACGACTGTGCTCTGACGTCGCCAACAGTAGCACGTGACACTGCGATAATTATTTGACACGACGCGTACGTAGTTTTTGTAATTTGTTGCTTGAATGGATGAATAAAACTTGAGAGCAATAATAAAACACACAAACGGAATGTGTGCGTTTTATTTTTGAATTTTTACTGCGAATCGCAGCGAGATTCGAGACTAATCTACCTCCGTTTCGCACGCGTTCGTGTTCTCGCGCTTTGCGCATGGTGCAGACGCCACCCTTTACAACGAAACTAATATTCTACCGCGTTCCAGCGCTCATTAGGCTCATTTATCCTCCCGCGTCTAACTAGATGTTCATGCGGCACACCGCTAGTTTCGCGTCCGTACAAATGTTGCAGCTTTCGCGCTCAGTAATAGGTTGAAAGCCAAGTGATCGGCGAGGGCGTATTCGGCATAACTTGCAGAGATGAAGCGCAAAGAACGCCGCCACAACACCGCTCGCGTCTCGGGGGCTCGGGCTGGTTCGGGCGCGTCATGCGCTCGTGACATTTTGTGCGCATGACGTGATCATGCGTATGCGTTATGTGATCCTTCCGCTCGCGTGGCGAAGAGGGCAGGGAAGGGATTTGGCTTGCGAAGGCTACGCGGGGCGAGCGGCAAGGGTTTGCAGCTCGCCTCCTCGCATTATGGTTTCGCGCCGCTACAAATTATTGTTTTTCTCAGCTTCTAACGGACCGATTAGAAAAATTCTTGTGGCATAATGCTCTTTATTGGACTCGCAACAACTTGCAATGTCTAACTAAAATTCGCTAGGTCACCTGGTGAGGGGCCCTTTAAATCTCAAACTCTCTAATTGAGAATCAGGTGCTCTTAGATATTTCTTTTTCTTTTAAGCTGCGCCGCGTGGAGTCACCCCCTTCGTTTCCTGCCACACGGGGGCGTCTAGCCCCAACCGCATGCACGCGATTTTCGGGCGACGGCGACGAACGACAGCGACGAGCGACATGATTTGCTGTCGCGGAGGGCCATCCATCGCCGTCGCTTGTCGCGTCGCAGCTTTCTGGAAAACTAGAAAAAATCGCTTGTCGCCCGGAAGTGAGCGCGACGATTTCCGGCAACATGGCAGCATCACCGATCCTCGCTTCGGTTGCAATTTGCTCTTGATGCTTCCAATCGGCGCGTACTTCAATGAATGCAAGTTATAGCCTACCTTCTTTGCAACCCCATCTCACGTGGAGAGCGAAGCAGCGGCCGTATTTTGTCGTTAATTTTGATCGACGGCTCGTTTTGATGTTTCGTTGGTAGCTTGCTGCAATGATGGTAGCTTGCTGCAATGTCAGTTTAAAGTGCGTCGTAGCCAAGGAGGTTAAAAAAAATTGGTTGTAGCGTCGTAGACGTCGTAGATGCGTAGTAGATAGATAGCGTGCGCCCACTCGAGGTCACAGCAGATACTACTGTCGCAGTTAAACAAAACATTGCAAAAAAAAAGAAAATCCCGTAATGCTGCTGTGACTTCCTTATCTCACACAAGTCAATAATAAATTTGACATGCTGCCATTCATCTACTCTGTAATTCTTTTTTGCAATTTACCTGCGTGCACGCAATAGTTTTAAATCTAGCAACCATGACACTTTGTCGCGAACATGTGGGTGCTCCCGTCGCGACGCGACGTCGCGACGGAGCCCGTTTGTCGCTGTCGCTCGTCGCCGTCGCTCGAAAATCGCGTGCATGCGGTTGGGGCTTAACTAAAGTAGCGCCAACTGCGTCCCTTCGCCTCTGCCTCCTCTCCTAGCAGCTGCATCAGCGCCTCTAGTGTGTCCTCTGGGAAACTACGAATTATACCTGCTGTAGAGAAAACATTTTCTTTCTGCTGTTGTACCGGTGATTGCTGCCACTGGCACAACAGGTCGGCATCCCGAAGCATCCAGAACCACCGTACGAACTGACTCAAGCGCGGTCGACCGCGCACCGTGCACCGATCAAGTAAGCAACCGAGACGTGGACAAACAAGATGGCGTTCGCACGACCTTGTGAAAAACTAGTGCGCCACTCTTAAAAACTAGCCATTTCTTAGCGCCGCCGAATTTTCAGTGGCGCTGCCATCAGGAGCGAGCACTTTTGCCTACTAAAACATTATGTACCGTACAATTTTATACTGTCGGTCACCATGAAAAGACGCCACTTGCTTCTGTACACACTACATTGCCGTATTTATCGCTATTAGGAGCTGGCTCGCCAGTTTTTTAAGCTGGGGCGAAGTCCCTCGCTGTAACCTGCATCCATCCATTCAACGCGTCGTGGAACGCGAAGAGGAACGCTACGCGCGTCGTGTCTTCCCTCTAGCGTGGCCACTATTTCTCAGAGGGCGAGCGTGGAACGCGATCGACAGCCAGGCGAGCGTCGGACAGCTATATTAGGGCCACCTTGTCGTGCGCGTCTCGAGCGCAGTTTTCAAATTGAAAGTACATTAGGAGCATTACGTCTGGAAGTGTCGACAATGGAGAATCAGACGCTCTTAGATATTTCGTGTATATATACTTCATCAATGTGTATATAATTGTAAATTGAGTACATCGTTCATCAAAATTATAAATTAATACAACATTGTGTATATATGTATGTATAACAACGTGTGTCACGTCTTCATATGATGGCAAATGACTTGTAGGGAAGATTGACGGGTTTTCCTGATCTTCTCCGAGCCAGCTCCTCAATCATATTTCACTTCGTGGAAATGGCGTGATTTTTTTTTTTAATACTCCTCATTTCGCGAATTTTTCCCACTGCGTCACATAGAACCGCAGCGCCCTCGGATGCGCTAGCGGAATAATTGCACTAGCCTCTCTTTCTGTCCAATAGCCATGGTCTGCGAGCTTCGCCGCTCAACTAACTTCATCTGCAATCTACAAAGCGCACGAGAGAGGAGGTGCCTGCACACTGACACGAATGGCGCTACTTTAGTTATTTTTCAGGGACTTTAGGCGTGCCTGGTGTGCCCAGTGTTCTTTGTGGTTTTTTTCTTCCACGAGTGGCTACAGAAAAGGGCCCATTGTCGTGCGCGTCTCAATGGCAGTTTTCAAATTGAAAGTAAATTAGGAGCGTTGCATGATAGAAAACACGCTGAAGCTCATCCGAGATTTTCTTACCACCAGTGCGAAATGGTGTATATAAATAGCCCGCTGTTATTTCGCCAGCGCATGCATGGGGCATGGTTGAGTTGTCTAATGCAGCAGACTGTGCGAGCGAGGGGTTGGTGGGTCGAAGCCCCGGTGGGGAGCTCAGGAATTTTAAAGACGATAGTCTTTCTTGGGGAACTTAAACGCAGAAATTTTGGTCTGTCTTTCTGTCTGTCTTTCTGTTTGTCGGCACGTCCCTCGATTCAGCCACTCGGCCAAAGTTGAACCACTTGCCCAAGGGCCAGCCATCGTGAACGGCTTACTAGGTTCATACATGTGTACATTGTTGATCAAAAAGCAAACATTACGCATATCTGAGGCGCAACATCACTAGGTAAGTATTAGGTGGTGTGTTCCTTTAATAGAAAATACTGTTACGGGGAGACGACAGAAGAAGGCTGTATTTACAGTATTTACACAACCACAGAGGTAGGGGTGACAACCAAGATGGCGAAAGCAGCAACGTCCTCTTCCTCTTCGTCCTCTAGGTAAGCGGCACATAACATTACCCGCCGGCGGTGAAAGCACCGACTCGGTGCGCCCGGGCAAAGACGGTCGCGAGGATGGTCACTATACACACGCGTCGGTGGGTTCCGGTATGTGATAGGGCTACAGACGGACAACGTGAACAATGTCGGTGCGGGGCTGTGTCTACGAGGACGAAGACAATGGCTCGATTGCATACGTCACGTCGGTCACTTGGCGGCATACACGGTATGGTCCGGTGTACGGGAAGAGGAGCTTTTCAGAAAGCCCAACACGTCGTGCTGGAGACCAAAGGAGGACAAGAGATCCAGGAAGAAAGTGGGCGTTTCTGTGACGGCGATCGTAGCGAGATTGTTGGCCCGCTTGCGATTCGGTTAACCGAGCGCGCGCAACTTGACGTGCATGGTCGGCGCGGGCAATAGCTTCTTGAGCGCACGCAGTAGGTGGGTACATGGAAGGCGGCATCATCGTGTCCATCGTATCTATGTATAACAATACATAGATACGTAATTCTAGAGACCCTAGTTGCTTAAGCTGCGCTGAAAATGCGACTGCGCCGAAACTTGGCTTCCTCTGTGCCCTCTGCACGAGCTCATTGTTGTGTTTCGGTTTCGGTTCAGTATTGCACTGTACGAGTGCCATGGGGCGCCGCTCTGGCATTCCTGCTTTACCTAGGCGACGTGAATATAAAAGAGTGTGTGGAGAGTACTCGTTGAGTGCGGACGTTTCTTCTGCTTCGGCGCTTCGCGCCAAACCGCGTGTTCGGGCTGGCTGGCGTCCCCGCCGGTCGCGTTGGTCACCGCCGGTCTTCGCCTGCTGCTGCGCCGGGACTACCAGCCCGCAACACAGCATTCACGTTTCCCAATGTATTGCCAGATGGCGTTCATATCTCACGCAGCGCCTCTTCTATCGTCTTTAGACGACATTTGCAGCGAAGCACGCAGATACGCGGCCAATTTTTTTTTTCTTCCGCTTTATTTTTCTTTGTGCCGTTTTTATATATATACATACATATACATATCTGGGGCACGACGGCGACGGCAAAAATCAGCTAAGAGTGTCCATATACAGTGAAACCTCGGTGATACGATCACAGCTCATACGAATTTCGGGGTGATACGAATTTTTCGTTGGTCCCGGCCAAGGCCCATTGGCCTCAATGTAATGGAGTATGGTTGTTGCGAACCGATTTTCACCCAGCGACGTTTGATACGAACGTTCGCTACCACCCAGGTTCGAAGAGGTGCTGTCCGCGCTGTCGCGGAAGACACGCCAAGCACGTGCGAGCTCGGGAACGCAAGCGTGGGCATGCGCGCCACACCGCCAAATAGTCAGAATCACGGTGTAAGAAAAACGTTTTTCTTACAGTCAGAATAAACCTTCAGAGACGCGTCACGGCCTCCGAGTGTAGCGTGTCACAACGCACATGGTTCATTAATAAAACGCGCACACGGGCCGTATATTTACGAGTGCTGGTATGATTGCCGACAACTAAAAACTTAACTGACAATCATTCAGGATTCTTCCTGACGTTGCCGCAGCCCTGACAAACAATAAATGAAAATGTACGCAGCTTTCTTTTGTCGCATGCTAATTTTCCATGCTTTCTGGTGATACGAATTTCGCATGATACGAATATTTTAGGTGGTCCCGTGAGATTCGTATCACCGAGGTTTCACTGTAATTGCTATCGCAATAATATTAATAATAATTTTGTTGGGGTTCTACGCGCCACAGCCAGGATATGATTAGACAGATTTAGTTGAGCGTCCGCAACAACGTACGGACGCAGCCTGCCATAGGAAATGGCTGGCAGGCTGCGTCCGTACGTTGTTGCGGACGCCCAACTAAATCTGTCTATTATCAGGGACGCCGTAGTGCAGGGCTCCGTAAGTTGCGGCCACCTGGGCTTCTTTAGCATTGCATTTGGGTAATCGGTGGGCATGTGAGGCGGGAGTAAATAGAGTAAGCACCAGCCAACATTTCCTCTTTCAAGTGAGAAAGTGGGCTAAAAGTTGTCCACTGTGAATAATCGCATTTTTGAATTTGACTGCCATAATAAAGTTATATGGTTATTCGTAAAAGTATTGCGACGAATGTCACGGAAGCAGCCGTTCCTCTTTTGGACGTTCTCCTGTGAAAAATAGCGGCGTTGCTCTATGTACTAGCTTGAGGGTTGTCGCAATTGAATTGGATGGGAATAACTTTATTAACAAAGTCCGGAGGCGTGTGCCTTAGCACACGGTGGGCCGCTCTCACGACGGGACAGTCAGGCCGAGACCTACCGCCGCATCGTGGGCCCTCTGGACAGCCCATAGTTGTGACTGAATGTCCGGACTCCCCAGAGCGGAGCCCCACTTGCTGGCCGATGCTGTATCAATGCCACGTACCGAGCTGCGCTCCCAGAGCATGTGGTGTAAGGTGGCTACACCGCCAAATTTCGTACATGAATTAGTTAAATAAACATCAGGATAAAGCTTGTGCAGAAAGGCAGGGTTAAGATGTGTGTGCATAATAAAATTAAACAAATACTTGTTGTGCCGCGCAAGCAGCGTTGACGGACGATGATTGAGAGTGTGCCGGTTCATGATGATGATAATTTTCTATCTACGACACACGGCAAACCTCGACCGTAACAACTCTGCTGTAAAACAAAATGGCCGCCATTGCAAGACGTGTGCCCCCTTTCTGATTTTTCTGGATTTACGCCACTGCTGTAATGTTACAGAAACCATAAACCATTGCTTCGATTATCCGCTGCAGGGATGCCACGTTATTTCGCTATGTTCTCCAGTGGGTTTTATATTGCCCCATACGCTTATTTTTCTATTTTTATGTAACCAGCCCGTTACACGTGTAATCACTGCCTTGCGCAGGTTGCGCCGGGACGTTTCGGAACGTTCCCGATTATTTTATAATCTTCCGGTAAGATTGCGCGCGCAGCGCGAACAATGGACTTTATTCTGGAGCTAAAGCGAGCACCATGTGATAACCCTGGAAGGATCTATAAGGAATGTGTAAAAGCCAACGCATTTCACAGACGAGTAAGTTATTTGACGACCGATAACTGCGTGCGCCGATATCGTTGCACATTGTCATCCTTTTTTCTGTCCACGAGTTCGCTCAATGAAGAGTTTGATCTTTACCGTCCGCGATTGCTTTGTTCATCGTCACAAGCTCGTGACAATAACTTCTCATAGCGTACGTTATCTCGTACCATCTGTAAAGCGAGGGTGTGTTTGTTGACGTGCTGCTACTAATCGGCGTGCGCAATTCCTGGGAAAACGCGCATGTTCAACTGGAATGCGGAACCAATTCTATGTTCACAGCCGCAGTTCATAGAAATGTTTTTGCAGCTAGCGAACGTTTATGGGCAAACAGAATTCTCACCGGGGTTCCCACCCGATTCGTATTCGTTGTTCATCAAGTGATTGAGCTCGTTGCCCTTTTGGAGAACAGGTTACACTGTAAGTTGTCCTCTGTATTGTTTGTTTCGCGCTTGTAGAGGCGGATCTACGTTTGTAATGACTTCCATGAATGAAAAATAATTCAGAACCTTCACAGGTGTTTTGTAATGGTGCATTCGACTGAAGTCACCGCACTCTTGCTCCGATTGCAGCAATGCGGAGCCCGCTCTTGATCCAAGCCAGAGAACGCGTTTCCGAGCTGAACGTGCAGCCGCTTGCCAGAGCTATCAGAGGCCGGAAGAGAAAACACGCTTCCGCGTATCCTTCTGCATACACAAAAGGCCTGGGAGTCACGCGATCAAATGTCGGTCGCGCTACGAGGTGAAAGTGAGGGCGCCTCAGAGCGCTTTGAGTAGGAGCGTGGTGATCTGAAAGAACCAGTCGAACGTATTCAGAGCGCTCGATTTCGATCAGCCTAACGCGACGCTCGTCGCCAGAGCGCTCTGGTGCGCTCGAAAATGACCAGTTGAACGTGCATCGCACAAGTATGTGTAAGCACAGGCGCACCATCGAAGGGTGTGCCCCCCCCCCCCCCGCATCGACGCGGATAAAGACGCATGCATGGGGCCGAGGCCTCCGCGATTAGCTCCGGCAGCGCGCCGTTCCTCCGGCCAACTCCTCCCCTAATAGAAGAGGCGCTGCTCCGGCCGTCCCACCCAGCGCGTTTTATAATTTTATTAATGCCCTAACACGCCGCAAGGTGGCGTGTTAGGGCATTAATAAACCTTAGCCCAAGGCTCTAACAAATGGCTCTGCGACGCTCGCCTGGCCAACGTTTATAGAACCTGGCTCTATAAACGTTGCGCCTGGCTGTGACCATAGAGTTTCCTACAATATTTACGAGAACTGTGGCGCTGCGATCGTTTAGCCACCATGGGTATGATAAGTAGTACGTGGATTTGCATAGTCTTCGTGCTTGCGGCTTCGAACACACTTGTGGCTCAGTTTATTGCGGGGTTTTGGCTTTTGTTTCGGAAAAAGAATAGCCCGTTGTGAAACACGTAAGCTTATTCGCATTGGGCAACCTTTTAAAAGGGTCAAGGTGTTGAAGTGCGACTTCTGAACTTTTGTTCAACTTCGTATTGCGACAAAACGGCTGCAGGCCACATGGAGCAGAAAGATCGAAGCTTAGGTAAATCGATGTAGTACCCATAATTCCCATGCTATGTGTTGAGGATTCCATAGATACTAACACCAGGTTTCCCTCTAGTGTGCTAGTATGAAACTCCGTGGCTGTCGCAGCACTTTTTTCACGTGTCATGTCAGCGGGGCTAGATGGGAGACGCGACGCGCATCGCATGTATAGCCCGGCAGTGGCGTAAGATCGATCGATTGCCTTAGAATAATGTTGTGCGATCATAATTCGCGCATAAATGGTATAAGCGCTGGATACCATCCTGATGCATGCAAACATTTTCAAGGTGCCAATGTTGAAATCCCCCTCTCATAAAATTATGCGATCGATCGTTGCAACTGCATCTGACCTTCATAGGACTGAGATCGAACGCGATCGAACACTCGTCAGTTCTGCATAGACCTTATTTGAGCGACATCGATTCTCATCGGACGCATGCGAACCTCAACATGGTCCTCGCCGCACTCTTTCTTAATTAACTTTACTGAACTTAATAGATTTGATTACACCAATTGTTCCAATGATATTTGTAGCGGCACGCCCTCGCTCCCGCTTACAGCGACACGAACTCCGAGCGGAGCGCACCGCTCGGAGTTCGTGTCGCTGTAAGCGGGAGCGAGGGCGTGCCGCTACAATATTCATTACTGACCAGTTATAAAAGATAAAAGCGGATATTTAGTAATCTATCCAGCTCGAATAATGACCTTGATTATTCTCCTATTTTTCAATTATTTCTCCATCTTCGATTTGTCAAGTTATATCTATCGCTGACTAATTAGTTAGTAATTCAAAATGATTTATCTTCAATGATATTGCATTAGCACACCTTGTCAACATTACCAAATTTGATCCAACCCCACAAATTTTCGAATGTATTCTCATCACTAATTAATTATTAATTACCTCATAAGTGATATTGAACAAAGAATAAGCTTGAATATCTTCAAAATTTGTCATCAGTTCTTCAGTTACCATATTTTACAAGTTAATTTCACTACAGACTAATTAGCAATTAAGTAATTGTTTATTTGTCTTCATCAATGGTTTATTATGAGAGCTTATTGCAATTATCAAGCTAAGTCCGAATACACAACGTTACCCTTTTTTTTTAATCGCTAGCTTATTGTCAATTAATTATTTATTTTTATTATTTTTTCGATGTTCCCAATATTTTTCAACTTTCCAGTTATCCTCGAGAGCTGATTAGTCAGCGAACCGCTAATAAAGATAGATCTTGATTTTTTTTACTCTATTAGGACCTGACCTTTCTTGCCCATCTACTGGCAATTTGCATATGCCCCTACATATATTTTCATTTACAAACGCTTCACTTTACGGCCACGGTAATATTCCGATTTTATACAATGCTTACACATTTAAAAAAAGCGCCTGTAGCGTGAAGCGTTGGGCTTCGGTATTACAGCGTGGACTCCGCGCGATTAGCTCCGGCGCGCTGCCAGAGCTAATGGCAGAGGCCACACCTAGAGGCTCCTATAGTTCAAGTCCAACTGTAGTAGCGTAGCAATTAGTACTTTCATCTACGTTTATTCACTGTGTACATACGAACTGTGCAGACGTCACCCACGTGTGTGTGTGTGTGTGTGTGTGTGTGTGTGTGTGTGTGTGTGTGTGTGTGTGTGTGTGTGTGTGTGTGTGTGTGTGTGTGTGTGTGTGTGTGTGTGTGTGTGTGTTTTGCGTCACTCGCATTTTTATACTGTTCGCGGGCACCGAGAAAAGCGTCGTCAATTAAAGGGGTACTGACACCTTTTTTCGAAGGCGAGTTTACTCTGTCATACAAATCTCCTGTATGCAGAGACGGCTCTGAGCAAGTGTGAAGCTCAGCAAATGCTGGTGAGATATTTTAAGTTGATATTAAAGTGAAGTTTTCCATGGCGCACCTACTGACGTCGACACTAGCTTGACGTCAGGCTACAGTACAAATTCTGGGGACTTCACGCAGCAGTCTGGCTAGTTGTGATGACGTATAGGTACCAATACTTCCAAGATGGCCACTTGTGCGTCATCAGAACTTCCAAGATGGCTGCTTGTGCGTCACCAACGGAGCCACGTTGGTGACGCACAACGTCACTATATATTGTGCGAGCACGTGACGAGAAGTTCATACCGTGTTGTGACGTCAGGGTACAGTCGGAACCGAAACTGGCTTTTAAAAACATACTGTAATTACTTTTTGAGGGTGCACTCGCGATAAGCACTACGTTTTCTAGGCTCTTGAAGGTTTTTAACCTTTCACTTGACGCAAAATAACAACTGACAATATTCATGTCAGTACCCCTTTAAAGAAAAATATTCTTCAATTAAGGGGGAAAAAAAGTCCTGTTAAGGACATCTTAATGGAAATCAAGAAGAAACGAGCGTGGTCAGGGCACGCAGAGAGAAGGCAGGATAACCGCTAGTAATTAAGAGTAACTGACTGTGTTCCTGACTGTAGGGGGAGACAGGAAGTTATGTGGGCAGATGAGATTAACAAGGTTGAGGGTATAATGTTGCAGCAGCAAGCACAGGACCGGGTTGATTGGCTGAACATGGCAGGGGCATCAGCCCTACAGTGGGCGTAGTAAGGCTGATGCTGATGATTCTCTAACACTAATGTGCTTCCCAAGCACGCGTTGCACTACTGCTTACCAGCCAACCATTTCTTGAAATGATTCTGGTGCTTGTTAGCCCTCATATACCTCATCGTTTTAGTGGGAGCAGTACTGCGTTGTTGCAACAGCTTAAAGTTCATTTCCCAGTAGCGAATTCTCTATGTTCCTCCATAAAATTACCTCAAGTATTACAAACGGCTAAAAGTTGGCTAGTTTGAGAAAACATGTTCGAGAGTTTCTCAGTGACCACAAAGTTCGGCGATATTTCGGAAAAGTATTACGACGAAAGTACAGGAAGCAATCGGTGCTCATTTGGGCGTTCTCCTGAAAAGCAAGCGCATTGCTCATTCTACGACGTCGAGGGTTCTGGCAATGTGTGTGCTTAATAAAATCGCTGTCATTTGAAAGCAGAGTCCCACGAACTGCAAGTCGGCACTATCTTTTAAGGCGAGGTGCCTCATGAAACGCGAAAAGTGACCGTCGTCGTCAGCGTCAACACGAGTGATGCAAAAAATCGTCACGTGATGACTGCACCCTATGACGTCATCATCACGTCACATGATGACTTCATCATATCACATCGCAGCGCGGTCAAAGGTGGGCCGATCCCGGAGGCACTGCAAAACCACCACTGTTGAAGAAGGCTTCCAATGCCTCCGATCCCGTAGATAGATAGATAGATAGATAGATAGATAGATAGATAGATAGATAGATAGATAGATAGATAGATAGATAGATAGATAGATAGATAGATAGATAGATAGATAGATAGATACGCTCAAAGTGGATGAAGTTCACTAAGAAATGCTTCGCATTTCATACTGTGCTTCCTTTTCCTCCTTGCCGAAATGCATCATGCAAGTGGTTTCTGGACATTATTTTGAACTGACTAGCCCGTATGCAGTCAGTAATTAAGCATTAGTCAAGTACCTTTAAGCTACTGTATGATCGCCCGACACTGCTGTGCCGAATGTGAACCAATACGTACCGAAGCACGATCTATTGCACATGCCTGTCGATTATGTGCACGAAACAGAGTTGAAAATAGGCCCCCTTTTGTGTAAATATCCGTCATGAAATTTAAAATTGCCGCCATCGGCAATTGCGGTAGCACTGCCGTCCGTTGTTAAGAATGTGTGACTGACGTGACCTTTTACAAACTTGTCGTGCGAAAACATTTTACGCCGCCATAGAGTTAATACTTAATAAAGTCTATGTACGCCGCCATGTGTGAAAAGAAGAAAGTGCAAGTGGCTTTCGAGATCAACAACGCACATTGTTAGGAGCGCGGCATGCTTTGCTGCTAAGGCGTCGGTAAAATACGTCATAGAGCCTCAGAAATTCTTTATCCACAGAAAACCATTAATAGGGCACAAATTTGTTAAGCAAGATAATTTTTTTGTCACCGATACCAAAGGTTTTAAAATAGAAAAACACGTGCTGTAATATATTTACAAGTTCTACGCGTGAAATATATCCTGTAAATATATGGCAATACGTGCCTCCTTTGTTTAACATTCTTCGTATTGGCCATGGTATTGGCGACTAAAAATACCTTGCTTAACAAATTTTTGCCCTAAAAACGGGTTCTTGGGAATAAAAAAACGCATCTCTGAGGCTTGATGTTTATGACGTATTTCACCCATGTCTCAGCTAAAATTACATCTATGTAATTTACACAAACCTATTGTTCTTTTCACATCATGTGACGAAAGCGGCAGCGCGAGTTAAATACGTCATGAACGTCGACTTTAGGACGCCATCTATTGCATCTGCCGCTTGTAAGAAGCAAAACTATGACCTCTAAGATCTGCGTTTTAACTAGAGGGCGTCGCAAGTGTCAAATGTGCCACATGCCTTTGATGACTGAATGAATGCCATGATGAATGCATACTGAATGGCTGTTATTCAAGGAGGAGGAGGAGGAGGAATAAACTTTATTATGAACCAGCAATTTAGGTTCGTTGGCCTAGGCCTCCCACGTGGAAAGCGTATCCCCGGAGTCGGGGCTCTCCCGGTTTGGCGCGAAACCGGATCTGACGTTACCACAGGGAGGTACTCCCTGCCCCTAGACAGGTACTGTTGTAGCTAGGGAAAGATCCGACGATTCCTCGGCCTTGTCCCCAGCCTTTACTTGCCTATGTTCTACTCGGTACCCTCACCTGTACCTCACCGCAGTCGCCGGCTTTGAGTTATGCCTTCTTTGCGTGTGCAGGAGTCGCCTTCACTTGAAAACATCCGTCGAGACCTGCACATTTAGTTTTGGTGGTTTTGACGCTGTGCGAATGGCTGAGGCCGTCTCTGCGATGCACTCTCAGCGCGTAGACTGTCGTTTTGTACGTTGGTGGTAACGACGTTTGCAGTGCCAACGCGGACCCTCAAGAATAGGGGTACGTATTCTGAAATTGTGAGATGCTTGGCATCAGTCACTGAAGGTTGTATTTTCTTTACATTTTAGAAGTTAGTTCTGCAACTGCAGACGATGTGGCCCCCGTGGTGTATACGTCTTCAAAGTGCTGCCACGTTGCTCCAGCTCTGAAGACGCCGATGCAGAGCGCCAGATCAAGAAAACGCGCTTGCTGAACCGCAAGCTGACGGCTACGCTGAAACGCCTGCCGTGTGTTCGAATCTTAAACGCCGAGGTAAGTTTACGCTGACATACTGGTGCGCGCCGCTGAGGGAAATGCCGTACCGTCGTGGTCGGCACGCAGCTTTTTTAAAGAACTTTCTAGCCGCGCTAGTTGCTCATTGCTTGCGGTAAAGTGGTGCGGTAGAGGTCTTGCGGGTTAAAGTACTGACATGCCGACCACGACGGTATGGCATATCCGTATTGCTGCACGGTAAACCTGCACTGCCAACAGACCCGATTCAAGGCCGAGACAGACGGTACGATTTTCCATGCGATGCGACGTCCGACGCGGCGGAGGGGAAACCGGAATGGTGACCTTTCATAGCATCGGACAGCCACCATTCCGGCTGCCGCACCTGCGCATCGGCTGTCGCATCGCATGGAAAATCGTACCGTCTGTCTCGGCCTTAAAGCGGTATGTAGATGCGTACCGTCCGCACCGCATTCTAACGAATTTTAAAACTTAGTTGTAAGTGCTCCTAGCAATTTTCTCCCGTGTATATGCGTTCATCTGAAATACCTGACTGTTGTTATTGACAAGGCGTTCACACGATGTTGAGATACAGGGAAAATACCGAAATGAAGGTGACAATGCACGTTAAGCACGTGCACACCTTTTAGTGATCTTGCATGTGGCCATTATACACAGTGGAAAACAAGGCCTTGAAATTTAATGCCCTTTCTTTAAGACGGTGACATACATGGACAGTGAGGATGCTTTTCAGTATTTAGATTTAGCGGAGTGAGGCAACGTGGTGCCATTTTTAGTAGAGGCATTTGAGAATACATGGCTTGCATGTGCCGTCACATGAGCTGGCTCGTATGTTAGAGACAATTTTGATAAACCATTCCAGTGTCCGTGGAATGGTTCATCAACAATGGCAGTGGTAGTGACACAAGCATCCTAGCCTTTCTCACCGAAGGCCACTAATAGAGTAAGACAGTGTTTTCAAGGCATGGGAAAAGAAATGTTTGACTGAAACATCAGTATGTGGTGATACCAAATTCAGAAAACCGCCAGTGTCCGCACCTTCTCAGTGACAACCAACTCACTATGACGTTGTTAGGTAACTTTTGTTACCCTTGAATAAATGAAAGCCCACAAGTCACTGCTATCTCGATCTGTTTCAGTGGACGAATGAAAACCTGTCGACGAAATGGGTTCATGTATGTGAGGTGCCTTTTGAAAAGGCAACAATTAAAATTAACGTTTCAGAACCACTATGGGCCCCTTGTTCACAATAAAGAATGCGAAGAGGGTGATTATTTATGGCCTAGGTGCCAGTGGGTGCTGGTGTATATCCTGGGTAGGTCAACACATGTACAGCTAAAGTAAGTTGCACACATACCACATTTGAGATCAGATGTATAAAGATTTTCTTCATTGCGATTAGAGCAGTGGTGTCCAAATTAATCGCTTGGTTAGTAATGAATAATTATCCACCAGTGTTTGAGCATGTCTTGCCTTTCTCAAGGCACTTTTTATGGTGTTTTGTTGTTTGTTTGAACTTTTCGTTCCACTAATGTAGGATGTGTCACAGTTCACGCATTTTGTGGGTAACCTCCTGGAAACTATTTGTCTAAGGAGCACTCTGATTCTTTGGGAGGACAAACGGGAACAACAAAAGTATGTGGGCATCCCATGGTGCAGGGAATAAGCGAGTCACTTGCAAGGTTTTTTTACACTAATTGTGTGAGAATTTCCCAGATGCCAAAAAACTAGGTAACATGACAGCTCACACATGTTAAAGACCTCTTGGAGCAATAAAAGTTACCAGGGGTAATCTACAAAATTCCACGCATGAACTTTGATACGACTTATATCAGTGAGACTAGAAACCTCAAACGAAGTTCATCGTCAACAAACAGTGCAGCAGTGTACAATAGACAAAGAAGGGAACGGTTGTCTTTGTTCCCTTCTTTGTCTGTTGTCCACTCCTACCCTTTTTGTTGAAGATGGATTAGCAACTAGCCCAATCTCAAAGCTTGCCTCAGACGAAGGATTCAACACCAATAGTCACACTCGTTCGGAGCTTTGGCAATTTTAGAGCCCTGTAAAAGCCTTTTATTCATCAATAGAGAGCCATTGGGTGTTTCCCAATATGCCTTACAAGTTTGCCATTGAAAGTTCTGTCTACGTTAATGCAACAGCTTAAACATAATAATTCTAAGTTAGAAACACAGACAACTAACTGGCTAGAACGTGCTATCATATCCTAGTGGAAATGGAAGGACCGTAAATTATAGTGATAGAATCTAGCACACTTTTTGCAGTTTCAACAGGATTTGCATTTTTAAAATGTGTTTCAATGTTGCAAAAACCGGTTTGTTGTGCAGCCTGGTGGACAGGCCTTCATACTGTGCAAAGGAGCCATTCGGATTGCTGTACAGTCTTCTGTTCTTTACATGCACCATAATTCGTGCTTGATATTACAGTCTATATTATTAGGCATCCCCACTTTATTCTATGCTTTTTATAAGGCAAAAGGAGTGATTGCTGAGAGGCGGCTTTGCCATCACTGTGACTAAGGGAACTGGCAACCTGTGTCAAGCCGTGGTGCTTATGCGCAGTGCGTATACATGCTGAGTGCACAAACACGAACCACAGCAACAGGGGCTTTATAAGCACAATGTTCCTTTCTTATAGATAAGGCCTTGCTCGTTTGCTGGTGTATTATTGCTATTGTGCTAAACTACCACTGTTTACAATGTGTTGTGTGTATGACTGAATTGGTGCGTAAAATTGTGATAAAAATTTCGAGCCATTCCATTTTGTGAAGGCAGGTTACCAGTGAAGCTGTCTAGCACATAACACACAAATATGAACAAATGTATGAACTCGTTTCTTGTTATGATTGGTGGTAAATGTGATGAAAGGTACACACACACACATTTGTTGTCTTGATCGGTGGCTCATTATTTTTTGGTCATGGTGATGACGATGGCCTTATTGTTGCTATGATGCGCAATGATCAGCTTGGTTACAACCTTGCACATGTTCTTAGCCAGAGTCTCATCTATGCCTGTCTGGTGGTGAGGTTTGTACAAATTGTGTCGCACAGGAAGCCAAAGCATTCTAACACAAATTGCATAACTACGGTGGTTTGTTTTTGTTTTATATTTTTTCAAATTAGAGGGTAAAAATTGGGTGCTATTTTTCAAGCTGGTAATTTGAGAGAAATCACATTTTTCGTGGAACCATCATTGAACTGCATGTTTTTGGGGGGGTTTAGTTTAGAAATGCTACATGAAATACATTTACACAAATTGATAAGTCAAAAGGACAGTAAAGAGCCTTGATAACATCTAGGAAAAGACACATTTAATTCACAAAAAGCTGATCACCGATTTTTTACGCGTCCTTGTTAACGTACATTGCCATTTGCGTGTGCAGCATGTTGGTCTTCATTCGAGAGCTGTCTCACCTTTGGATGTACAGAGGCATCCACCTTGAGCACCGCACCGTGCAGCCAACGCTCCGCGGAGCGTCTCTCGCGGGCGGCTGGGGCACGCAAGCGCAGTGACAACTGTAGGTGGTGCCTTCGCCGCGTCGTCTGCTAAAGCGCAGCGGCTCCGCCCAATCGCGCTTGCTCTTCGATGAAGGTAACTTAATCTCATGGAAATCGAGAAGCGCAGCGACTGCGCCTCGTTCCGCACTGCTTTTTTACCTACTGTTTTCTTTTTCTGCATGCGATCTTAAAAGTAATAAACCTTGGCCCGTGCATAAGATCGCCAAGCCGGGCTGGCACTCCCGCAACTAAGCTACTCAGATGCTTTGTGCCGTACAGTTAGAATATTCCCGCTACTCACACGGTTGTTTTCATCAGCTGAAAGTTTGGCGACACAAAGTCAACAATAAAAAAATATTGCGCTGTGAATTGAAGGCTCACGGAAAACTTTCTGCTTCGTGCTAAAGTTTTGAGCCAAGAAATATATAAAGCGATACGCGGTGCTTTGGGTCACCTAGCGATAAAAAGGGAGTCAAGCTTTATTCAGCGCCTGCTTACAGAAGTAATCATTTGTCAGCGGCGCTTCTTTGGTGAACTGATTGCGTGATACGAGTTCAGCTGAAAACTCTATTAGAATGCTTCTTCATTTTTCTGCATGAATGGTACGAATAAGCATGGTTGCAAATGAGTAGCAAATTAGGGCGGCTTATTGGCGAGTTAAATTCGCTAGCGCATGAAGGCAGCAGTGCTGATAACACCTGAATGTAATGTAACTTCTCTGAAATTGGCAAATTGCTCACATCCTTTTGTTTTCAGGCGAGTAACAATCCAAACTTTCGCACATTTAAAGCTGTTATGTCAGACCTTACCATGCATTTATCGCCAATTTTGCGGCGCCTAGCTTTGAAGCTGATCAAAAACATTTGCGTGAGCAGCGGGAACATTCTGGCTACTGGGCTCAAAGGAGCCGAGTTGCTTAGTTGTAGGAGTTCAAGCGCGGCTGTGAAAGTTTACTCATGCACGGACCGAGGTTTATTGGTTGTGAGATCGCATCCAGAAATGAAAGAAAACACTAGCAGCAAAAGCTAGACGGAACAAGGTGCAGTCGCTTCGCTTCTTCCTAACCATGCCGGATGCTGGATTTGCATGCGCATAGCAAGAGCGAAGTTAGCTTCACCGCAAAGCAAGTACAATTCGGCAGAGCTGCCGTGCTTTAGCAGACGACGCGGCGAAGGCTCCGCCTAGAGCTGTCACTGCGCATACGCGCTAGTTACCCAAGCAACCAAGAGAGGCGCTCCGCGGAGTGCTGGCCGCACGGTGCGGTGTTCAAGGTGGAAGTGGACGACTCTGTACCTCAGCTGAAAGAACCCTCTCAACATCACAGCTTTCATTAGCTATAGTCGGGTACAACTTTAGAAGGCAGCGGCATTTTCCCCCCAAAGGCGGATGCATACGAGCCTCCACCAATAGGCGCGCACTTCAGGTGACGTCATGAGCCGGACGGCCGGTGACCCCGCCGACGGAGAACATGCCTAACATGCCTAGCGGGACTATTTCTTTAGTCGCGGAGGCAATTGGCTGCTGCGCTTCGGTCATCTGGGCGGGGCCTCTCCTGTCTTCTAAAGTTGTACCCGACTATAGGCACAGCAATGTCATTGCAGCATTTGCTGGCCTCGGGTAGTGAGCAGCAGAGTCATGCCAATATTCAGTGAGTTCAGCAGCTGGTTAGTGTGGATTGCTTCCAGCAAGTACTGGTTGCACTTGTGAAGTGAATTCATGTTTTTAGTCTCTAAAATGAAGGTAGGTCAGTTGTTATGAAATGACTGTCTCAGCAGACAAGAGTCTCTTGCAATGGATTCAATACTGCTTGCAATTTCCATAACGTTAGGTGGTTTTCACCTTTGTTTGAGACGTTCCGTTTAACAGTGCAGTACCATTCTGTGGAGAGTTTTGTGCAAAACTCCACGCAACATCTTTTCACTAATGTGGTGCTGCTGTTGGGTTACGTAGACAAAACGGGTTTTACCAGTCATTGTTGAAAGCTCGCCGACCATCTGCGGATGATGGAGGATTTTAGCAAGTTTTGGAGGCGTCCGGACGGTTGCTTGCATCTGTGTGCGAGAGCAGACAATGCAGCACTGCATGTGTCACAACTTTGTGGGTGCACTTTTTCTAGCTTCCTACACGGTGATGTCGGTGTCCAACTTGTCGCCCAGAAACCGAAACCGAAAGTCGTTCATACAAATAAGGCGATGTGAAATAGTTTCGAGAGAATACATGAATTTGGGAGTGTGTCTCATGCTTCCTAGATCAATAAGAAATGTTTGCAACAAAGAATGCACAAGCCACAAATTTGATGGCACCACCCCTTTAAGTGGTTGTGTGTGAACTTGATGTCAATTTGGACACTTTGGTGGCTTTGTAACTCCTATCTAACAAAAATAATGCAACATGTTTTTAGAGATTAAGTTAGAGCACGTGCTTGGCTTTAATTCTGGGGAGTTTAAAGAAAATTGAAGATGGCCTTTTTTTTAAACTGAATTTTGAAGTATTTTATTTTTAGAGACGTTTCTTACCATATGCATTTATGGTTTGCGTCTGACATCATCCTCGGCAATCATACTTAGCACAATGGTTAACCTAATGCGTGGCAAATCTCTGGAAAATTTGGGAATTTCGAGTATTATAGACGCGGAGTGAAAAAATCTGAAATTAGAGCATTATTGAGCAATGGGTGCCGTATTTGCAACTTCTTTTGCATAAGTTATGGGCAACAGAACTGCAACATAACATTTTATAAATGCACGTTACTCACAGTAAGCCAAGAAAAATTGACTCGCAGCTGCAATAATTTCTTTGTAGGATCTCGTCAAAATCGTATTTTCGGGAAATTCGCGAAAAGCAGTTCTGCTGAGTGAAGACTTCCGTCCAAATTTTTTTGACTTAGGCAAATTTTTTTTTTTCGCAAAACTAACATTGGTTTCGTGGCCTAGGGACTCATACAGCAAAATATTTTTTTTTTTTTCAGCGAAATTAAAGGGGTCCACAGACATGCACCGATGTTATCTGAATACACTCTATCTGTTACAAAGTAGTAATCTTCATGTTTGCTCATGGAATCTTTATGAAATCGGAAAAATGTGGAACTAGCTGTACATTTGGTAATTTGCCCTACCTGCACGCTGTGGCACATAGGCTATACATAGGCGCCCCACTGATGCTTTTTTTAGTGTGAGCAATGGGGCCATAGTGGTCCCGAAGCATCAATTTTATGTACTTTTAAAAAATTTGAGGCGCGTTCTAATATATTAATCTGGTACCTTCCCCATCTGACAAGTTTTTATCAGACTTTTGACTATGTAGTGAAGTGTACATCACAGGCTTGCTGTGTCAAAATTCTTCTATTATCCGCACCAGGCTCTCTCCTCTAACACTGTTGTCTTTCACATATGAACATTGGATGCTTGCACGTGTTCTCCATGTATGGCAGGCTGAAATATTCATATTTATTTTCGTTGGCTGCTGCTTCCTTGCATTAGTGTCAAAGCAGTTGGGGCATTATACAAATGTGCAGGCAACCATTAATTTAATCTGAAATGCATGTGCCATATTTACTCGAATCTAAGCTGATGTTTTTTTATAAAAAACAATGTGCGAAAGTGGGGGGTTGGCTTAGATTCGAGTACCATGATCAAGTTTTTTTTTTTCTGGCCTTGCGAATTTCGAGTGTCGGCCTACAATCGAGAGCGGCCTAGATTCGAGTAAGTACGGTACATATTCTAGTACTGTCACTATAGCTTCAGTGGTGGTTGGTCAGCTTTCAGTAGTGATTCATCGCAATGGTGGATGCAGGGTGTCGGAACGAAATGTTTTTCGCTTCGGTTTTAGTTTCGTTCCACCGAAAAAAGTTCAGTTTCTGTTCCGGAACTAAAAAAACAATGTTTTGTAACGGTTCTTATTTTTATGCGAAAATTTGAAGGTAAAGTAACGATAAAAACATAGGATTTGTGGTAAACTTGCGCTCCTCTTAAGAACGTGGGACGGGTAAAACACGTTCTTCCCGCATTCTTCAGAGGAGCGCAAGTAACTGTACGACGAATTGCTACAGACTAGCGCGAGCTATGTGGGGTGTCGTGGCTGTGGCAAGCCCAGAAACCCGTCAGGGAGGAGACCAAGACAAACCAGCAACCATCTTTACTCCGCCGAGTCTCGGCCACAACTGCGAGCTGCGAGTTCGTTCGTTTTCTTCTTCTACGGACGACGCGCTTGCAGCCGCCGCTTTTATACTTGTCTATACGCTTCTATACACTTATAGGAAGGAAGAACCAGAGGTCAGCAACAGGAAAGAGCAGGCAACCACAAACGGTGGCAGCAAGGCGGCTGCCACGACGACTGCTAACCCGAAAATGGATGCGGAGCCCCGGAGCCCCCAGTTGCCACGGACAACACCGGGACCTTGGTTACGTGGTGGACGAACCGTGCCGACGTGTGGTCGTGCACGCCACGTGCTGTCCGCTGTGGCCAAGGATAGCGGCTACTGCGCCCTCCTCCCCAGTTTCACCGGAGGGGAGGGGGCAGTATAGAAGCGGTGGCTGCGAGTGTGCTGGCCGTAGAAGAAGAGAATGATGAGCGATGGTGCGCTCGCAGCTCGCACTCAGCAGCCACTGGCAGCGGGCAGTTGCGGACGAGGCTCGGCAGAGTAAAGATAGTTGCTGGTCTGTCTTGGTCTCGTCCCTGGGGGGCTTCTGGGCCAGCCACACAAAACCTCAAAACTAGCACCCTTCCAAGTTACTGTATTTAAATTTCTCAAAAGTGAATTACGAATTTTCTGAGCAGGTTCTATGTTTTGTGTCAAGGGAGTGAGCATTTTCTCAGAAGCAGCCCGTCATCGAGGGTGCAAGACCGCTGTTCTGATAAAACAAACTTCAGCACCGAGAATGCCCTCTCCACACTAGTGTGACTGGCACACGAAAGTCCACTTGCATTAATATAAACAGCTCTGGTTGCCACTCTTTTCATTTTTCATAAAATTTGAACATCTTTACTTTGGAATTCTTGCATGAGATAAGCGCTAACACTATACCCTGACATATGTATTATTGCTCACGTTGCATGACCTCGGTTGTTCCAGGTTTTCCCGGGAACTGAAAACTGATAAAAAATATTTCGGTTTCACTCTGGAACGAAATAATAGATAACGTTTGTTATTTTCGTTCCGGCCAAAAATATCTTTTTGTTTTTGTTTTAGTTCCGTTCTGACACACGGGGTGGATGGCTATGTAATTTCAAGCTGTGATATTGGTGGAAGCCACATATACAGGGGCAATGCAAACATTCAAAGGAGCGTGTATTGATTTCAAAAGTTCCGGCTGAGCCCCATCTAGCAGTGAAAAATTTTCACATCGCAGCATACTAGCAACACGTTATGTTGCCAAATTTTTCCATTATCTTATGAAACTGTAGGCTGTGGTCCCATGTTGTTCACTTCCCTTTCTTTTTGTTTAGTGACTTCAGTTGATCTGCAAGTTCTTTCTTGTCTCAATGCATCACATTTTTCCTAATTGCACTAATTTTTTTTGTTCCTACAGCATCGGTTTCTCAATTCCTCGAAAGAGCCACGACGTGCGCTCTTAGCAATTGATGGGTACCATGTGCACGGAGGCCAAGGGATCGATCAGCTGGCCAAAATCGTCAGGTCTCTTGCCCGTGACTTCGGACCTGGAGTGAAGTCACATGGACACAGCGAGCTGGGTATCTGCTACAGGCTGCTGAAGTGCAGCCACTGCAACACAAAAGGCCACGAAGTCCTGCGAGTGCAGCAAATTCCTTCGCCTACCTTCCCAACATGAACCAAGACTGCTTTAGATCATCTTAATGTGTAAAGCAGCACACAAAAACAAGAAATGAAAGGAGGAATACAATTGAACAGGCCAACCACTGCACTTGCAATTAGCTTATTTTGAAGGGAAAAAAAGGAGGGGGTAATACACATATGCACAAGTGCACAACATTCAAATTTTTTTTTAAGCACCGTTATGAGCAAAAGTCATTGTTGCATGTGGTGCACTTGTGGGTATGTACTATATACATATTTTTTAAAAGAATAAACTAGTGGCAAGTGCAACAGTTGTCCTGTTGAATCATATTAATCCTCTTGTGTCTTTTTTCTGTGCGCTGCTTTACATGTTCAGATGCTCTGTCACCAATTCACCCGACTTTCAACCTTACTAAAACTTGGCAAATGCTGCCTGCCATGAAACGGCCCTTTTCAGGGCCACCCATGTGTTGTCCGGCTGGTTGCGAATGCTCCCAACTGTTACCCAGATAGCCTCCTTGAAACTTGAGAGGAGTTGTACGGCGCATGTTGACTCTGCTGGCTGTATATTACTTTTGTATAATTAAGATTGTGCCACAGGGTCTTTCAATTGAAAGTAATACATATAGCATGACCTTGCATTAATTATCTTTCATAAATGCTAATCACTACTCGAACAAATCGAGAACGTTTCTGTATTGCAGCAAATAAATGTAGAAATTGCATATGTCATCACACCTTTATTGCCCAAAAAATTGCATTTATTGCACATTCATCAAGCAAGTGACCTATGCAGGACACTATCTCTGCAAGCTCAGATGTGCACGCGCAGGCCTTGCATTTATGGCTTTGCTATCTCGGCAGCCCTCTGTTCTATTGCTACCTGTGAATGTGCCAAGCAGATTGGTCTGAACGGCATCACAAGTAGCTAAACACATTTTAGAGCGCAATGAACTGGGCTAGTTGGTACTACTTCATTATGTCACAGTGCGAGGAAAGAAGCCAAGGCACACAGTGCTGTGTCCCAGCTTTTTCCTCGTTCTGGGAGCACTGGAACAATGAACATTTGAGAACATTCACTTGGAGCTCCTACCATCACATTTGGCTACATGCTCCAAGCCCAGCTCGTCCAGACATGATTCAAGGCATCACAGTTGTGTTCGCATACATCATCTGTGTAGAGAACAAGTTATTTTGAATTGAAAAATGGCCATCCACCTGTTTTGTACAAGGCTACCAGGAAATCCATACTGATTTCTCAGAAAGGAAGACAAAAAATTCGTACTGTTCCTGGGCTCAAGCCTGGAACCAACACCTTTCCAGGGCTGTTTCTCTACAACTGAGATAGCCAGTAGGCTAGCAATGGGCAGTGTAAGGGCCAATTAGTTGAAAAGTCAAAGCACACAGAATGTGGCAAATGGGTCCTGTGGAAACGTGCAGCAGCTTTTAGCAGAAGATTCTGCGTTAATATCTGTTTATGAAAATCAAACTTGAAAGAAAAAACATTACTTGCAGCTGGTTATAAGCTACTTATACCTACTGTGCTTTCCACAGAACTCATTTGTCATATTCAGTGTCCATGCGCTTCAAACTGAATTTGCCCTCGCACTTTGATTACTAGCATACTGGTTAGCTTAAATGGTAGAGCGACCACCCCGAAAAAAGTCGTTCTCGAGTTCAAACTGTGGACCATGTCAAATTTTTCGCCAACTAAAATGCTGTTCTTTATGAGAAATCCATATGAATTTTATCGTAGCTTTGTGCAACAAATGGGAGTGGATGGCCATTTTTACATTCATAACCCTTTCTATGTTGTGCAAAACTCCGCTGTTATAAACGAGTCATTTTCTAGCAGCCAACACCACATCATAGTGTTTGTAGATCTGGAGTGCTTCCCAATACGGACCACTGAGAATGGCACAGTTGCATTGTGGGGCAAAAGTATATGGACAGTTTGTGCCACTGAGCAAGCTTATGTTATGAGGCCCAGCAGCACATAGTGCTGGCATTGTTGACATAGTTCCTTGAAAGGCAGTGGGGGTTAACATAGGCTGAAGTTGAGGCATCTCCGTTGTAGTGCAGACAAAACGGGTGCGGATCGTTCGTTCATGCTACTGAGAGAAAGTAACGGAAGACATGGCAGCAACACACAATGCCGTTTATGAGTTTGCAATGCAGGCCAACTGCACCAAGGCGGATGAACTGCAAACAAGAGAGCCACATGGTGTTTCTAAGTGTCAGGCTGTACGTCACAAAAATTTAGCTCAAGAAGGTGAGCCCATAGTGTGCACTATAGGTGACCGCATCTGTTTGTATATAACATGGCAAATAAGCTGATTGGTACAAACTGAGTGAGAAGAGTTTAGCAAGAGTTTCATGCCACGTCTTGAATGTGCTTGAAAAAGTGCGTGAGCCAACATGTTAATAGGCTGCTATCGAACAATGTATCTAGTTTTTCTTTTCTAGTAAGACCTGTATATCCAAAAGTTGGCCTCCCAGACAAATATGTATTATGGGTGTCATACTGTCAATTTTGATCACGATGGGACCTGACTGGGTAGAATTTCTCTACTGTGATTTACTGTATGCAAGTTGCAGAAACGAGTCAATCACTGTTGAGAAATTTGACCCTGATTGGGCTTAATTGCGATCAGCAGTGCACCATGTGACAACGGTATCATCCGAGTTAGTTTCTAAGTATGGTCTACATCCAAGCCGTGGATGGATCAACCTGTAAACCTAAAGCGGCGGCAGTTACGACTGCAGTTTCGCAAAGTCGTACTCTGTCTTGCTGCAGCTTTTAGCACACCATTCTTTCTATAACTGTTTGAGACGCTTTGTATACAACTGTCTACATCACATGTTTTTGCTAGTCGTGTTGACTAGTGGCTAAGAAAGAACAAGATACATTTAAGAGTGGATAAATTGAACCTCCTGTGTAATAGATCTGTTTTCAACTTCATTTTGCAGTGTACTGTTAAATATAGTCAATTAGCAGAAGGCACTACCATGTTTGATGTTCCGCTTTTTCCAAGTCACCTAAAAAGTATAATTTATCTTTGCTCGAAATGATCATAACCAAAAAAAGAAAAATTAGTACTATATTTCTAGCCTGAGATTTCATTCTATTTTTGCAAAAAGCAGAACATGAATGACTTCAGGTTTAATGCAATTGCAGTTTAATCAAGATTAGTTACTATAAAGCACATACATGACAATATTTTTGTTGCAACGTCGAGTCCCTTGAGATAATGTGCAACTCTGACGGATTACAGGCAGTTCTTCATAGATCGCGTCTGAAAGGGTTTAATGTAGTCGAATGAAAGCTCGCACTTGAATCGAAAGTTCAACCCGACTTGCAGCTCAGTTGTAGCAAGTTCTACTGTGAGTTTAGTTCTGATTTTTTTCCTTTTTTTTTTGCACGAAGTTATACAGAACACACCCTCAATTGGTGCGCTGCTGGCAGGCACTGATTAGTTACTGCATATGCTACCTTTAGGTAGCGTAGTCAGTAACTCTAGCACTGATAAGAAGAAATCAGCGTCTTTAGGTCAAGGGTGCTTGAACTCTTCCAAAAACACCCCCTTTCGTGAAAACGAGCAAGTGTAGCGCAAGAATTTTCTAAAGCTTTACGTTGCGAGGGTTGTTGGACGTGAACAATTCTGTCTTATCAATAATGCAATGTCCTGATGCACTGACAGCGCAGAGGTCATCAAAAGCAAGCTATCGCTTCCATTATAGCACTAAAAGCGCCTTCAAAGCAAAGCTGTCAAATTGAAATCACGGTTTACATGTATGTACAAAAAAAAGGGGGGGGGGGGAGGGCTGGGCAGTCATCGACGCCCATTAGCAAAGCAATATTTGTTTGCGGCAATACCTAGTACATCTGAATTTGCTGCACAGCTTTAGCTTATATTTTGTGTGGTACCCGCGCGTTCATGCACGTTCACGATCGTGTCCCGATCATCGGAAATGATTTTTCAGAGCTCGACTGGCTCGATACCACATCTAGCGCAAGTTAACTATCAAAGAGCTCGATACCTATCAAAAGCGCAGAGCATGACACTCATACAAAGCACAATGTTGAATTGGAAGTTGCATCGGAACGTGTATCTTACCAATGACCTCACCTGCTATGGTGGGCGAGCGGAGTCGAGTACGAATATCCACGGGTGAAAAAGGCACCACACCTTCACGTGTGAGAAGACATACCCTAAACTCGATAGCGAGCGTTAATGTTAACATTACCGCGTACAAGAAACTAGCGAAAGAACAATTTACATCGCGCAAACGCTGCAAATTGCAAATAAACAATCCGCCATTGCAGACGATGTCGATGTTGATCGAGCTCTCCTCTGTAATAAAGGATTCGCGCCGCAGCCAGAAAACGTGTGCAAATACCGCTGCAATAATAATAATAATAATAATAATAATAATAATAATAATAATAATAATAACAACAATAATAATCTAAGCATTCATAAAGAAAGAAACAGATCTAAATCGATTCTGACTCTGTCCTCGTGGCTTGAAATGAAACTGCATTGCATTACTGTAATGAATGTAGTGCAGAAACCGCATGCACAAGTATGCATTATCAACACAGGAAGACACAACCAGGTTAAGCTTTGACAATAAGGCTTTATTAAAATGCTGGTTTGGTTCCTCCATAGCTTTGGGAAATCAATGTCATTTAACACCTCTACAATCAGTAATACAATATCTGAAATGAGAAATCATAAGTGAGAAATGGGCAGGTCAGCACATTCACCAATCGAACACTTTGCATTCCAGTCAATTATTAATTACAGCAGCAGTTGTGTCAGATAGAGCAGATGAGACATATGAGTGCCTTAAATTTTATATTTAGTGGAAACCTCGGTCCAGTGCCAACATCAACACATAGTACTTTTCATATTTGTTGAGGCATGTGGTCATCATTGGCAATAATAATAATAATTTCTGGGGTTTTACGTGCCAAAACCACGAGGTAGGTAAAGGCACGCTGTAGTCGAGGGCTCCGGAAATTTTGACCATCTGGTGTTCTATAGACCATCTGGTGTCCTTTAACGTGCACTGCCATCGTACGTACACGGGCTTCTACCATTTCGCCTCCATCGAAATGTGACCGCCGCGGCCGAGATCGATCCATGACTTTTGGCTCGGCACTGTTGTGGCCGCCTCCAGCTTTGCAATGCTTTGCACTATGTGCAATGCCCGACTCGTTTCAGTTACTGTTTCAGGTGGGCTCTCATAGTCGTTATTGTCAGTGCTTGACAATGTGTTAGCAATGACCACACAGTGAATGTGCTTGCACACTTTGAAGTGTATCAGGTGCGCACACACTGCACATTCATTGCATCTCAAGGGACAGCAAGCAGCATCCCCGACTTTTGTCACTGTATAAGAGTGCCCTTTAGTAGACTGAGATGGCACAGTCCACGTGCCGTCTTTGTTTAATTTGGCACAACCTGCCATTTCAGTGCCAGATCTGTGGTACCTTTCAACTGCACTCAACTTCTTGCCCTTTGATCATCTGGATTGCCCTCTTAATCAAAAAATGATATGTCAAGTCCATGAGTGCAGAAATTAGTTTATCAACACGCTTATTCTTCTTTCCCTCCAGCATGCTGTGCTTCATCGTCCTGTGCATGCTCTCAAGGTGCATGTTGGTGTTGATACCTGCCCTCGTCCTGAAGCAGTAGGCCCGCTCTTGAGGTCTAACTGCATAGTTGTCCTTGAAGTACTTCAGAAAATCCCTCAGTTTTTCTTCCTCAGTGTCAAGGAATGATTGAAGATACTTTTCAAATTCTTGCTGGTCAAGGAACTCTAAAAGGAGTCGCACGTTGTGGTACACGTCTGGCCTCAGTTGTTTTTCTACAAACTCATGTATCTTCTTCTGCCAATTCCTATCCACATGCCAGGTGCAGAGAAGTTTCTGCTGAGGGACACCCATAACTGACGACCATGCCTTGTAAAATTGTGAGGCGTCATCAGACATAAATGTCTTAGCAGCCACTTTTTCGTTGATGGCACACTCAAGAGACCTGAAAAAGCTGCCAAGTTTTCCTCATTCATTCTGTTGCAGATGAAATAGGCTATAGGTATACCTTATCCCACTTCATCTAGCACTAGAAGAGTGGTCAGCTCAAACTGTTACCCTGTAGTTCCATGTGTTGAGTCAAGACACACAGTGCCCGTGCCCAATTCTTCTAACAGCTCTTTTTGTGGCTCTGTCATCAAAGCAAGGGCAAAATCTGTTGCACCAAAAGTACCAGTTGGGTCCACTGCACCTTGTGCCTTATACAGACAGACAAGTGTTTCACCTTTGTCTTACATTGCTTTCACCCACATATCTACACTGACAGCATCATTGGTGTGACACTGTTCAGGAGCAGCAATGTGAAACTGCCGTTTGATGTTATGCAAAGTTATGCGTTCTGCCAAATGTGCTGGCCTCAGCTTACATGCCCCCAACAGATGTTCTTATATTATTCAATATGGTTTTCATGGGCACACCACGCTCCAGGTCCTCTGCTACGTTGGTTAACCCCGTTGGCCTTTTCTTTGTCGCTCATCCTCAAGTGCTTAATTTCTGCTTTATGGCCATAATGCTTTCTTTGGTACCTTACATTTATGGTGATATCTTCAGGTGCCGGGCTCTGAGTGTTCTCCTTCTTCGTCACAGTAATAAATGAAAGACATATCTTACCGGACTTGCAGGTACCCTGACTTTTTTCTCGACGATTACCATGACCTTCCTTTGGCCTAGCCACTCCTGATCTATTAGAGTAGTAGTGGCTCCTCGTTTCCCCACTGGCCAGCTTTTTGGGAGCTGTGTGAAGAACAAACCAACAGTTCGCCTCTTCCTGAGCTTTCCATTCACTGAATTCTGTAATACAAATACAACATAGTATCAGAGAGAGACATTAAACCAACGAAAATAATTCAAAGGCCTTAGACATAGATTACAGGGGCGTAGCCAAGGGGGGGATCTCATTCAGTGCACTGATATTCTTTCTGAAAAACTTCTGAAGCATAAGTTTTTGACCGAGCTTACGAATGTGCTATCAACGGCAAAAACGACTGGGTGATAAATGTGACATGAGATGAACATGGGTTTTAACAAAAATGGGTCATACAAATGAAGAAACAAAGTATACGGCTTAACAGCGGAGGTCATCAAAAGGTATTAAAAAAAGCCTTTAAAAGGTTAAAACTTAAAAAGTAAGAACAATAAAAGTCAACAGGTTTTGCAAAAACACAAAATCTTTCTTCGAGGGCACACGTTTTCCAGAGTTTTGTGTGACCTTGCGGAGACCTTGTTGCACAGACTCAAGAAAACCAGTGATGTGCCTCCAAAAAACAGAGATGGGACAAAAACTGCTGTTATCCCATACGTGCACCAAGTGTCACATAGGATTAAGAAGGCTGCAGGGTGCGCAGGAGTCAGTGTAGTGCTTACCGCCCCCAACAAACTTTGGAGGCCTGTGCAAGCGTGTAAACGTGAACAGTGAAAGGCCTGACATGCTGCAAGAAGGACACCACGCGGTTTTTGTCTTGCAAATGTGGCATCGTGTATAAGATTCCGCTCTCTTGTGGATGTGTTTACATAGGCCAAACTGGCCAATGTATTAACGATCGCTTGCGTGAACACGCCAACAATTTAAAAGTCTGACGGCAACATGGCCTTACACTGTGCAGCTTGCGGTTGTACCCCCTTTCTTGACCAGGCTGTCATAGCTCGAGAAATATATGATGCATCATGTGCAGAACAGCTCGGACCCAGCTGTGTCAGCATGCTCTCTGTGTCACTCTCGAAGAAAGAGTCTGCGTTTTTGCAAAACGTTTATTGTTATTCTCACTTTTAAAGTGTTAACCTTTTCAAGGCCATTTTTAATACCTTTTTACAGCCTCCTTTGTTCAGCCGCATCATTGTTTCTTCATTTGGATGACCCGCTTTTTGTTAAAACCCATGTTCATCTCATGTCGCATTTATCACACAGCCGTTTTTGCCGTTGATAACGCATTCATGAGCTCGGTCAAAAACTTCTGTATGGTATCAAGGGTTTTTTCGCTTTGTCGCCCTGTTTCCATGGGCACGTTACCGCCTGTAATCTTTAGCGAGAAAAAAAAAAGCGTAAGGAAGAAAAAAAATTAATTTTTTTTTTTGATAGTCTTGTTCTGAAGCACTCGATGTTACCACGTGATGAGTGTAGTGCATTAAATGTTAGTTGGAAGTAGCGCTCTATGTGTCCTTTTCACTGTCCCTGTCTTGTGCGCTCACCTGTTTCAACACATCATGTATCCACCGGACATATTTGCTCTGCTTTGTTTTTAGAGGGAAAACAAAAAAGCGACGCAAGCGGCAGTACTTTCAGTGTGATCGAGCAAAATTGTGAAAATTAGTGCCTCTGTGCATACTTGTTTTCTTTTTTTTTTTTCTACGCGACAAGCACATGCGAATTATAACTAGCTGGCACAGTGAATGCACGTGGAAGCGGTCATGTGCTGTACAGCCTCACCACAAAAAATGATAAAAATGCACTGACACTGTCTTTTCCAACAACTATAAACTGAAAACAGGGTGGGTACTCACCTTTATCTTTGTGGAACGCCTGCTGGCGAATTTGTGCGCTGCGATGTGGTGCTCCACATATTTTTCCAGTGAAGACAGGCCAACGCCACAAACGTCGCATTTCATGGGAGTATTGACTTTTGCGGCTACTTGACGACACCGACGACACTTCGTGACACGTGCGCGGAGACAGCGCCGGCGGAGGTGAAGACGACACTAGGACACTAGGGACGAAATTCATCAAGCACGTGACATACTAGGCACTCCGTGGCGACACGGGGAAAAGTCAAAACTAACTTAGGGAAAAAAAGTCTTCAAGTGACGTCACACGTGAGTGACGTAGCAGTGACGTCATCTATTGTTCGCGAGAGAGCCCAGACTCCGGCGAAACGCATGTCCCACGTGGGGACGTCGAGGCCTTGCCTCTTCGCCGCCTCGCGGGCTTGCTGGATGGCCCATAGCTGATCGTCGAGGCGGGAGCTGCGCAGGGCAGCGCACCATCTCGACGAGAGGGCAGAATGGCTGTTATTCAAACAAAATTATGTTTATCTTTGAGGCTATGGCTGTTCTTGCTGGGTGTGGCAAAAAGCCCCAGAGTAAGTGATTTTATAGGTAAAAACACGTCACATACAACGATCTACAAAATCTAGTACACTATACTACAACGGTAATAGATAGGCAGCGCCTCCTGCGCCGCGCGGCGCAGCAGCCAGCCCCACACAGAAGTGGCTCCTGCGCCGCACGGAAGTGACGTCACTTTAAAAATTATTACTTAAAGCTATTTGAATGTATAAACTATTATTGTATAATACGTTAAATTTACAAAAATATTACTAAACAGGTGTTTCACGAGTCAATTAGCCTATATTTGTTAATTAAGCACATATCACAAGCATTTTAAATACAGGGGGCGCCATGAGCGCTGCGGCTGCGAAAGGTATAGTGGCAGAGATGGGAGCTGCGATGTGTGGTGGTGGTAACAACCTTATTGAAAACTCCGGCAAATTCGTGGCCTGGGCCTAGGCCGCCCCCAAGGAGGACCGAAGACCCTGTGTCGTCGTTGCCTGAAGGGATTGCTGGATGCCCAGTTGATCGTGGAGGTTGGAGCTAGCGCGGCCGTCCACCGCGCCGCAGCTTCATCCGAGTGTGTGCACCATAAAGTTTCTCAGTGTGAAGTGTGGATTATTGTTGTTGGACGTACTGCATTTTCTAGATTGCAATGCCAAGCGTGTTGTTGTGGAAGGTAAAAGTGTCCTTGCCGCCGAGTTTTGCTTGTCGCGAAGGGCAAGGTCGATGATGAAATAAATGCTTTTGCACAGTTCGCGTGTGACTGTCCGGACGCACATGCATGAAACCCCACTGCGTCTGCGAAGTGTACTTACGAAGCCTGTGATCTCCGAAGGACAAAGCTACTGCATTGCAGGCTGTTTTGCTAAGTGAGAAAAAGTACGGCCGTTCTCATCCGTTGCTACGGAAATGCTCCCGTGCTGTCACAGGCCGTGCGTGTTATTCAGCAAGGCAGACAAGCTGTTTTGTAGGTAGATGGGCTAATGCAGTTGGCACTTGCCCTTGGGTATCGTTTATCAAGTGCTAATCGCCTATAGCATTACTTTGGCACGTCAGTATTTTGAAGCGGCCTGCCGGTTACCTCGTCAGGTGGTGACGGTATGTTGAGCGACATAAAAAAAATTTCCTGTTGCATATTCGGCGTGGCTACGTTGCAGTCCGCCTTTTTGTCATCAAAACTTTGATAAACCGTGGAAATCAACATTCCTGACGCGTGTGCCGGAGAAACTGATGCAGCCAGCTGCGTTTGAACTTTTCGTGTCCTCCTGCGTCTCGCCGATTAAGAGCATTAATTCGCAAAACACTTTATCATAATAAATATAGCCACTTCTGCGAGGGTCATCATCAAAGGGCCTGTGGACAGGACCACCAGCAGCATGTCAGGCTGACGGGAGGCCGATGAGAAGGCGCAAATGTAAAAACAATAGTAGCGCGACCAAAAAAAAGTAAATAAAACAAACTGCGAAGGGGCTCGAACCAGCGACCTTACCCGTCCTTTATGTGCTGCGCTAGCTAACTACGCCACAGCTGCCGATCAGTTCGGAGGGTTTAACAAGCCGGTTTTGTATTGTAGTCACGCTGGACGTAACTTTAACATTTTTCATTTTTACGTCTGGACGTAACTTTCACAGCTTCTATTGTTACGTCTAGACATAATGCTAGACACTCCCGACTATTCAAACCATATACTATTATTCAAACGAAGCGCCGAACCGGAAAAGTGCATGACGTCACATCCGTGCGGCGCAGCAGCCGTTTCTGTGTGGGGGTGGCTCGTGCGCCGCGCGGCGCAGCAGTCTCTGCCTAATAGATAATGTTGTCTACGGTCTATCGTATGGTTTCGTTTCCCAATATCGTTTCTGCCACATCCAGCTGGCAGAATAATGGCCTTCAAGATTTGTGCAGTTTTATTCTGTGGACGTTGTCATGAAGGGCGTGAGTTTGGACGCCACGTATTTGTATGTATTCAAGTTTCTAGCATAGTCAAAGAGGACATGATAATAAAGGTAGTTGTAGGTAATTTTTGTTTAGCCATGAATTGCCAAAAGCTTGGCCTCGGAGATTTGCCTTTCTTTTTTTTAGTCTGAGGAAAGTTGTCGAGATCAGAACTTCTGTACACTTCTGAACATCTGAAAGAATTTCTGCACATCTGTACACTTTTATTTTGAGCATGTTTTCATGGCCGGCGTGAGTTTGGGCACCACGTATGTGTATTTTAGTCAAGTTGCTAACGTAGCTAAAGCAGAAATCATTTTTTTCTGCAATCCTATTAAGTTCAGCTAGTCATTCGTAATTTTCATCAACTAAAGAAGAATATTTTTAGGCAATGTTAATTAACTGCGCTAGCTATAGAAGATTTTCGAAACTTGCGGTCAACCATGAAGTGTCAAAAAGCTTAGCCTCCGAGATGTGCATTGTTTATTCGGAGGATAGTTGTCGCGATGAGGGCGCCGCCTATTTTCTCAGCCGGCATTCACGTACGTAGAGATGCGCTACCATTGCAACAGCTCCTTTGCATTACTAGATTAGCCGTCGCCATTGCCCTCGATCCCTGGATCTCGTAGCGAGGTTACGGCATCTGTAGCATCATCGTTGGACGTCAGCCCCGCAGGTGTTCTCGGACGCCACACCCGTCATCGCAAGCCAGTGCCTACGTTTCTCGTATCACGCTTACAGCTTACCCCCTGAGATCAGGAACGGCCCAGGGACCCAAAGTTCACACGGGAAGGCGTATCCGAGCCTGCACGTAGGAGCTACGACCGCCTACACCACCATGGATAAGGAAAGCATCAAAAAGCAGATCGAGAACCTCCGGTATCAGGCACAGATGGAACGGTGGCCCCTTTCCAAGTCTATCCAGGCGTAAGTACCCTCATCGTATCTTTTCTTCGAGCCTAAGTGGCCCATTTTAGGTGTTGCAGTTTATGCGTTACACCACCCGGCTTGGGCGTGTAGGCGGCGAATGGTTTAGCGTGCTTTCGACCGGGATGGAACAAAAAAAAAATCCTTTCGAGAAAACGCCATTTGTCGAGGAATGGTCGAGTCTTCGATAGCGTCGCTTGAAATGCGACGTAATTGCAAAAAGAAATGCTTGATCTCGAAGTGTGCCTTCACTTCGTTCGCGTTTGGAATCGTAATAGCGTTGCCTTTTTCCGTGGTTTCGTCGTGATCGATTGGGCGCCAGGCCGGGCCAGCTATTATTGCCGGAACGTGAAGTGAACCTCGCTGCACCCTTTTGTTAATGCTCTTCTGCTTTTCTTCACGCATGTTTTTGTGTCTACCGCTGTTGATCCCAGTTTTTAGTTGTCGGAAGTACTGTGCACGCTTCGCACGTTAGTTGTTCCGCGTTGCATGTTGGTCGCGTGACCACTTAAATTTGCGTCTAGTCATTTCGAGTGATTGTTGTGCGCCTTTGTGGTCGCTTGCTTTCGGCTTGTGTGTCTGTGAGAATGCATAATGAAGTTGATGTCGATTACGAGCTGTGGATGTCACGCTTGAGTTACCACTGAGGCGGGCTTGTTGCTTCGTCTCGGGATTTTGTCCCTGGACGATTGGCTGCGCCACACGGTGTTGGTGTAGTGCGGCGAAGCCGTACGTTCGGCTAGGACTGGTCTGGTGCAAGATTTCTTCCTTCTTTTTTTTTTCGGCGTAATTGGATTTGAAGAACTAGGTCGTGATTTCTGTGTCGTCCGATCTCGTCTGGGGTTCTTTGTTTTGCTTGTTTGTTCGTTTCAGTCGCAAGGACATTGTTCTTCGCGGTTTGTTGATTTATACCGGCATTCTGACGTAGGCTACGTTCATGTCCATGTGTTATCATCTACCTCTACAGAACTATAAATAAAGGAACAGCTGCAATTTCGGCGAAATTTTATTCACAGGCGGTTCATCATCTCGCTGTACTAGTCTTCGTTTTTTTCCGTGCCAAAATTCCGCTGTATGATTCCTTTCACCCGTAAGAGTGCCCGTACGCCTGTATTTAATTTTTATAATTTTATTATTGCCATATTTTCTTTGCATTGTGACCTTTTCTCAGGTGACGAAGCTTTAATGGTATTGACTCCATCTTTCTGTCGTTGTTGTTTTATGAAGATATCAAGGCTAAAGGTTAGGCGATGGCATTTTGTGGAGCCAAATATGCCAGAACATAGCTGAGCTGTTTACAATGTTACCTTAGAAGCATTCCTTATACGCAATACAGCGTGAACGCGTAATATGTGGTTATACTTACCTGGGCGCCACTTTGATTCTCAGTAAAAATTTAATAATCAGATGTGTGGCTAATTTGCATTGCCTTAATTGTGTATTATAGCGTTGCATACAAGGCCAATTTGTGAGATACATGCATGAACGTGTGCTGTTTTTTGTTATTGTATGTGTCGCAATTTCAATTCAGTTTTTGTAAATATTGCATTGCCTGCTATCTGCTGTATAGCATCAGCGACACGTGCCATGCTGTTGAGTGTGCCGTTAAATGTGGCAAAGGGGCTTCTGTACTGTGGCATTGCAATTTAATCATTGGCCCGAATGTTTGGGTATAAGTTATGTAAAGGAATGCACTTGATTTTGTACAGGTAGGAAAAACTTGGCTTGATATTGCACCCTTTCTTATTGTAAATGACAAGCATTGTGTGCAGTAGCTCCGATTGCAGTACAAAGTAACTCGTATTGCAAGCTTACAGAAAAATTCTGCCATTTGCTACTATAGCACACGTTGCATGTAGCATCCTTCAACATACTGTGGCAGCTGAGTGGCTACAGCACTGCACTGCTAGACACGAGGATCTGGGTTCAATTCCTGCTCATGGTGGCAGTTTTTCAATGGAAGCGAAATGTGGGGAACATGCCCACATGCTTACATTTCAGTGCATGTCAAAGAACTCCTGGGTGTCATGTCCTGTCTGGAGTCCACAATTATAAACCTGGGATTGCTTAATGTGCGCTTAAATCTAAGGACACAGATATTTTTGCATTTCGTTCCCATGAAAATGTCACTCTGTGACTGAGAATCAAACTCGTGTCCTCAAGCTTCGTATTGCAACACCTTACCTGCCACGCTAGGGCAGACGCGTTGACCAATGGGCCATTGCAGGGTAATAAAGGGGTGGGCAGGTTGGTTCAGATTCGTAGTTCATTGCACTGCCTGGCCAGCTTCACTGAAGATGAAGACACTCACGAGTAAGTAATTTGACAGGACGAGCACTGTACTCGTGACAAAATTTTATTGAAAAGCATATTTGTGAGCAATGAACCATGTTCCAGCCATGTCCAAGGGTACACATTACAACTGCAGCACCATGTGCCGCTTTACTTTATTGCACCACTATCAGACGAGGACAGGGGTGCAGAATGAGAAACCGTTCATTGGAGAGTCGGGTGCTAAGTGCAGTATACTGTGAAGAGGTGCACGGAAACTTCGTCGGCTTATGTACACAGGCGTCCACTGTTAAAGGGAACATCGGAGCGTGTGGCGGCAGCTCGGCGCCACCGCCGGCCAGCGGCTGCAACGAGTTTCGCGCAGGCGCAGTGCGCGCTGTGAGTCGTGCTCTTTCGTCGTCTGCTTCCGCGCTGCGAATCGTCGCGAAGCGAACCGCTGACGCGACGAAAGAGCACCGGGCACGGTGCTCACTGCGTCTGCGCGAACCTCGTTGCAGCCGACGGCCGGCGGTGGCGCCGAGCTGCCGCCACACGCTCCGATGTTCCCTTTAACAGTGGACGCCTGTGTACACCTTAATGTTGCTTTTCTTTGGCCGAACTGGAGCAATATTTCTTTTCTCTGTCGTGGCGAATCTCTTGCACTGGTCGATTTGAAGCAGGTGGGCACTTTTTAAACACTGGTCATTTCGCATCAACTCCACACAATATCTCCCTCTTCCCCACGAAGGCGAGAAAATTCCGGTCGAAATAGGGTAAGAAGCGCACGTCACTTCTGTCATCAATCAAAATCAGTAGACAACATTGTTCCCACCATGGACATCAACCTTAGTTGCCAGGAGAACTCACAGAGTGGTAGTTGGCCGTAGTGTTACTAATCGATTTGTGCGATGTGTGCTTAAAAGGCTTCTGGCACAGTCTCCCGCCGTGCATCTTTCAATGTTCACTGGCAGATGTGGATAAGTGTGATCTGGGTGCTCGATGCACGATTTTGGCAGCCACTCCAGGTCTCCCAGTGCCACAAGTTGCACGTTGCATATACATTCATCTGTGTGGTTTTTATTATATCCATTTTTCTTTTTTTTTTTTTCTCGTCCCACTTGCACATCTCTTTCATTGATTGCAGGCTGCGGGAGTACATTGAGGAGAACGAGCGGACAGACCCACTAATCCACGCCCCCGACAAGAAGAGCAACCCGTGGGCCGAGAAAGGCAAATGTCTCATCATGTGAACCGAGGACATCAGTGCGCTCCTGACTCCTCCTGCCGGCCTCCTGGTTCTCTTGCTGGTACTCTTCTGGCCGTACTATTATTTCGCCTGAAACCAGCAGGCTGGCAAGGGACTCTCCGGAACGAAACGCCTCCCAACATTTGCAGCAGTCGCAGCAGCGTCGACTCTCTTCCCACTTCCGGAGCCTCGCTCCGCAGGTCACCATGAGCCCTTCCAGCAAAAGCAGTGTTGGTACCATAGAGTTTCCTACAATAGTTACTTGTAGGAACTGCAGCGCTGTGATCGTTCAACCACCATGGGAATGATGAGTAGTAGTACATGGGTTTGCCAAATCTTCGTGCTTGCGGCTTCGAACGCACTTGCGGCGTTGCTTATCGTAGTGTTTCGGCTTTTGTTTTGGATAAAGGAACGGCTTGTTGTAAACCTCATGAGCCAACTTGAATTGGTCAGCCTAAATAAGTCAAGGCAGTGAAGTGGGACTGCTTAACTATTGCCAAACTTCATCTTGCGACAAAGTGGCTGCAGGCCACATGGAGCCGAAAGCACGAAGCTTAGGCAAATTCATGTACCGCCCATCGTTTCCATGCTGGCTGAAGCGTCACGTGTTGCAACCCCCATGAGACACTAGCGCCAGATTTCCCTCTACTGTACTATTGTGAAACTCTATGGTTGGTACCACATTTTCTGAGAATGTTGCTCGTCCTCGTGCATACAGAACATACATTAGGCCGGCATACATTAATCTGCTGCCCATTCCCAGAATTTCGTTGAAAATGGTCAGAAAATGTATTCTGGTTTTTAAAAACACCCGACAGGAGAATGCTCGTCAATGAGCCCCAGCCAGTTGTACGTGAAAATTTTCTTCCTCCCGAGCGAGCAGTTTGCACTAAGGGTCGCAAGAACATACTAGCTCAAAAGTGCAACTTTGGAGTCTAACTGGCTCTATCTAGAGCAAACCACTTTTACAAAGCTGTCATATTTGTCAGTTAGCGTACAGACTTCTCTAATATCTGCTTTTCTTTTTTCATTTTTTAAAGATTTAGTGAGTTCAAATTCAGCTGTTGCACGGAGGGGTGTGTTATATGTGCGCTTTCAACATTCAACATTTCAGCATTGTGAACGTTGGCCGATTTCACTTGAGAATGACACTACTGTGTAGAATTGTAATCTTCAGGTACCCTAAGGTTGTGCAAGGCAATGGCTTAAGACTGGTACAAGTTTCATATGGCAAAAGTTGGAGTTTGTTGCGTCATTCTTGAAATAGTTCATTCATTATCGAAACATGTTTTGTACGTGGATAAGATTGCAAGAGAACCTGGACTGCAGCAATTACTTTGCTGGCATTTTACCATTACAGCTGAAAGTTTGTCATGTACCTGTAGTAAGGTCATAAGAGCATACTGCTCATCAGGTGGCCACATGCACACCGTATACAAGCAGCGAGAGATGATACAGTAGACCTTGTCATGCGACCACATAATGAATGGATATGATTTGAAAACCATATGGATGTGACAGTGCAAAAAAGAGGTAGTGAGAATATATAATTCTTACCCATTGACATACAATTATAGGTCCGTAAAGAATTGCAAATTGGCTGCTCAGGGCCATCATTTTAATGAAAGTACACCAGATCTGGTTTTAATTTGCCATTGCGGCCATTGAAAAAAGCATTCCACATCTGCAGTGTTAAATAATGTTGCATTATCTTGTATGTACGAATTGAAATGGATTCGAGACTCTCGCTGGGGCCGTAGGCCTAACACTTTCAAAGCGTACGATGAAAATCTCAACTATTTGTGTTCATCACGACATCAGACATAGCGAGGGCTTGTCATTTCTTTTCGTCATGACAGAATAATAGCGAAACCGAATTTGAATTTAGCTCGATGGCCTGAGTGCTGCCGCGTTACACTAATGGGGTTACCAGTGAAAGCCACTGAGGCCATTCCCAGGCTAGGATCAACAAATTTCTGGCTGTGTACAAACCAGTCATTCAAGAAAGGTGATGGTTACGTATCACCTTCCATGGCGATAAAAGTATGCCGTCGTTGCTTGCAAATCGTGTACATGTGGTTGAACCTGAGATGCAGTTGCGTGCACTGTCCTGTGCAGTACACTAGTACGCTCAAAGTGGCAGTTTCAGAGGGAAAGAGGGCCTGCTAGCACTTTTGCAAGTGTTGCTGCAGTTTCAATGCACTGAGTTTGTATATTAAATGCATGGAAGTATATTTATTGCAGCGATGCTTTTGTTATGATTTATTGTTGGCATTTGTGCATACCTTATGTACGCACTAATGCAAGTTATGCACGCTCCCTTTTTCTTTGTGTCTTGTTTAGGTACACTATATTTCAATCTTTATCATACTTGTTTTTTGTGTAAGACTGGTGCATGTAACTTCCTTGTTAGCACCGGTTAAGCATAGTCACTATTTCACATCCAGTTACTATGTTACCCTGGCCGTTGTTCAGTTCAGTGATAAGCATCGAGCCACTACTTTGGTCCTGGGACCTTTTAGCAAGTGCTAGTCACATTTTGCTTAGTGAAGGGTTCTTAGCAAATCAGCAGCTTGCTCCAATTCTATGTGAAGCCTGCCGGTCTTTTGTTGCAGTTTCTTCCCATTCAGTGGCTGGCACTATCAGAGCAGTTTTATGTGCCGTACCACACTGCATTCAGCTTTTGTGTCTATTCTTAGCGTTTGGATGCTCATTGAGTGCAGCACAGAAAACTTATTTCCTGTATATCTATCTTGGGTCTCTGCATCTTGCCACAATCATCCGGCAGCATGTTGAAAGATTGAGTACGTACACCTCCACTCAGGACAGAGAAAATATAACACCCTGATGTTAATCAACATGCAGGATGACAATACATTTGATTGGCTTGCTGTCAGGCCAGAGTAAGCTTCTAAACGTGGTGCTTCTCAGAAACTATGGACTGATTAAGCATTGCGTTCTTCAAAGTGCCAATAGGGTATTTCTTATGTCTGCTTGTCTCAGAAGTTCTCTGGGGCATCAATTGGCAGGTTACGAAAATTCACAATTGATTGTTCACTGTCGATGCGCTTACTTCTGAAGCAAGCATCAATCCACAGGAACTTAAGAGCAACTCCGGCGATTTTTTGATGTCATAATAAAATTCTATATGTTCTCTCTAATATTTCGATGACCTGTGCCGAACGATACAACTATAAATTGTTTTAGTTATCTTGAAAGTTAATATTAAAGACCGGCTGCGCATTCCCAAATCATGCCCTCGAATATGTGAAATTATAAGCGCCCACCCTGCGTTTGTGGCATGACAACCTACCTCACCCTTCATGGCGACCTTTCAGCACTTAAACTGTTGCTGAAATCACCACGTTCAAGCTTCCAAGAGCCATCATAGCTCACGGTGTCGTTGAATGACATAGCCTGTTTTTCTATTCTGGTGCTAGCATTACATGTACTACTGTGCTTACCCAACGGTGGGGTAGGTTGTGATGGCATCACAAACGTTACATGAAGCAGCTACCCATTTCACTTTTGACACCAGGCTTTTTCGTTAGCTTAAGTTATTGATTAGTTTCCGAGCAAATCAAACCACCCTATGTGTTTGCAGGGGGTTCGGTGTTACTTCCTTCAAAATGGTAATATCCTAATACATCGTAGAAATGCCGGAGTTGCCCTTCAAGGCAAAAGACAATGTTTCATAAAACCTGAAGCCCCATCAAAAGCTCTGATACAGAGGGCTTTAGTGACCGTTGTAGTTTGAAAAGCTCATATACTAACGTTTACATGTTGAACCAGATACCACTTTAGACCAGGGAGACAGATCTTAACTAGAATACAGGATAGAGAAATAATGTTCCGTAAAGCTGTTCTCACATCCTCAGTGACAACAACATAATGGTAGCCTGTATAGTTTTGTCCAAGTTGTAACATTCACTCTGCTGCCGGATTGTCGTGCAATGCAGGTCTAGTTCTCGGCTCTTCCACAGAAACTCTAAGGCTAGTAAAGCAAACCAGGGGTAGGCACGCAAGCAGCAGACGTATGGAGCTACTGCTAAGCTTAAGGGAAGAAATGCACTTTGAAAACTACTTCACACGCCAGTTAGTAGGGATCAAAGTTGGAGCACCAAAAAAAAAAAACATGACCACTGCCATTGCTGCGACTGCATTGTGTCCTTCCTTTCATCAAGCAAAGCGCATGCTGCTAGAATAAATCTGGGAACCTTTTTGTACACGACTCACTGCGGTGCTTCTAGCTACCAGAGTTGCTTGCACTTAATGGCTGCAAGAGGATGAATTCTGTTCACGTCACGAAGGGTGTCCAAAACGAGTTGGGTCGGTCACTCCTGTGATGCCCCAAAAGTTGAGGACCTGATCAAATTGTGGCCATCTTGCTTATTTATGTTAACTTGTGTATTTTGGTCCTGAAGGTCTTGCATAGCTGCTAGTAGCAGTAGAAGTAGTGCCACATCACTGGCATGGAGCTGAAGATTTGACAACTTTTAAATAATTACATTGGCTCAGTTGTTCATTTGTTCGCAGTCTCTCATAGTAACAGCACTCACTTTGTTGCTACTTCATTTGCATGACAGTTATTGCAGCAGTTCTTGTGGAACTGGTATTCTGATCACTTCTATTGCTTGTCCGCTTTGTATTTAGTTTTTCATCACTGTATGAACATTCAACCATCAAAAAACAGCAGCTTTATCTTTTCTTTTTCCAAGTGCGTTCCAGTATTCACCCAAATGTAATAACTGAACATGGTTCTCTCAACACTTCATGCGCCATCTGTCTTTATATGGTCAAAGCGTTTTTCTTGAGCTTGCCCGTAGTCGAGGTTGGCAATGAATGGTGTTTTGATATCGACAAAATGCGAGTGCAAAGCAGTAACAGTTCATTTTGCAGCCACGAGCGTAGCTTGCTGCATGGTGACAACCAGGTGTTTTCACTAAGCAAATGAGTAACTCTTGTATGATGTGCTGTCACTGTAAGCTTTACAACCTTTCCACAAAAATATCTTATTCACTGCCCCTTGAAGTTTAAGAGCAGTGTTGCATATACTTAACATTGTAGGACACATGGCTCCTGAGCACTGGGTTAATTGCTTCAACATGTGTAGCGCTCAGTGCTTTAGGAAACTGAACTCAGCGGAGCAGCTAGTCATACTTTTTGCACAGTTCTGTGTAGTTGATGCTACTTTTTTTTCTTTGTGAATCTCCTTTGCTTCTACTGGCCACTTGTTTTCTCTTCGTATTATGCTGTGGTGAATAGTGTGTTATATTAAGCCATTCGTACGCAAGTCAGGCCCATTAAAGTATGCGCTCACATGTCTAAGCAGCATTACAAGAAAAAGATATTCACGTATAACAGGAGTGACTTAGGCAGCTCTGAAAATCTCTGCACAATTTTCTAGCATTTAACTCATCGAAACATAGCATCATTCATTCTTTGTTATTGCACCCAAAAAAGGATCCTTCATGCTTTGGAGGCCTGTCCATGCAACAGTTGCCATGCTCTGGAAGCTTCCATTGCCAAAGAACCAATGGCACTTGGCAATTGCCACTCACGTCTTTAAGCGAGCGGAGTGGCAACACTTGGCTTTTCGTGTGGAGAGCTCCAAGCTGTTAAGTATAGCAAGATTGCCAGCACTCATGGCCGGCCGTGCCTGTCATGTCGTTTGTTGGACACTACAGGCACAACCTTGAGTACCTTTGGCAGGTAATCACCTCCATGTTGTGTTGCTGTTGTGAAAGGTTTCTGCACACTGCACATCACAGGTCATGGTCAAATCACAACTAGAATGTTCGCCAGCAGACGATGCCTTTAGCGGCATCTTCTGTGAGTGCCCAAACCCTTCCAAAAACCACTACTGCAGAAACCATGACCCGTGTCCTTCATGACATGGACATAGCCTGAAACATGGTACATCTATTCATGGCAATTCCCTCACCTGAAGTGCAGGTGTTTATCACCAGGCAGCATGAATGGCACAGTTGGCTGTGTGCTCGCACATTGCTTTCCACAGCTGTAGCATACAGATAAGCGCCACACTTCTAAGAATGTTGTCTTTGTAAATTATGCATCTGCGATGACTAACGCACGTGACATGACTGGTGTGACAGTTGAAGTTCAGGACAGCCAAGGAAGTCTTGAAGTGACATTGGGTGATGCACAAAAGTATTTTTTTTTCACTACTGTTTTCACATCTTGAGACTGCTTGTAGCTACAAAAGAGCTTGTATTTTGGTGTATGCGACATTGTGTAATGTTAAACAAACCTATTAGTGCCACCCTGCCATGGCATACCGAATGGCTGCTCTAGCTGTAGCACTAGGCAGCAGATGAGGTGCAGGTATTCGCAGTCTTCAAATGTGTTGTACATTGGTGGCTGTACGAGAAAGTGCAAGCATGGAGACAAATGCAGCATCTTTTGTTTCAATTGTACTTTGTTGTCGGCTGAAGCTTATATATCTGAATAAACTTTGCTTCTTTTTTTTCTTTTTGTGTATGTACTTCACCTTTCTTCGTGCATTGTGCACCACTGCCTTAAGGTGTAAAATCGTAGCTCTGGCACACACAGGTGTGTAGAATGACAAAGGCAGAAGCATTGGCCTATCTCTTATATTCCCTCAATCCATTTATTGCTGAAGTTCTGGAATTAAATTTACAGATATTCATTTTAAGAGTCTGACGAAAAATATGACGGAGGTAAAGTACTTAAAAATTGGAACGCAACAATTTAGAGCAAAGTAATGCTGACATTTTCGTTTTGGCTGTCTCATTCCGCATCTTGTTGGCGTCATTTCAACTCTGAACACTTACATCAGAGCCAACATTATCTTTGGCATCCAGATTCATAACGACCTGACACAGTTATCTTGAGCAGTTGTGCGTACCAGTCGTTATACTCGGTTATGATGCCGCGTTTCACTCAGCAAGTTTCATGTTAATATTATACATAGTGTACTATGTCACTTTGCTTCAAATTTAGTTGCAGATCTCTCATAAATAGAGCCAATCTCTGGGTTGCTGCCGTGTAGAAATGCACTTATTGGCTTCTGCAGTTGCAATTTTTTCACAATGTTACTAAATTTGTGAATCTAAGTAAAGCGGAAGTGCAGTGGAAGATGGAAGCAATGAAAAACATGTTAAACACAGGGTTGTCGCTAGAGCCAACGTTTCTACAAGTGGTCTTTTCTTCTGCAGAAGAAGACATGACTACTTGTTGAAATGTTGGCTCCAGCGACAACCCTGTGTTCAAGGATTTTTCATCGCTTCAATTTGTGAATGGAGCATTGTCACAAAATTTGTGGAATCTGGTGCACCAGTCAAGTTTTGGTCATTGAAAAGGATATCTTAAACATCTTTTAACCTTTTAATGGGATACATTTGTTGATGAAACGACCACAGGTGTGAGGTACAACATAGGATCACAGATTTCGGATTTGTAGCCTCAAGCTGTGCAAGATCACTGTGTAGCAAGTGGTTGTCGACTGCCTTGTCGATCATCATGTCGATCATAGCTCGACCCGCTCGTTGTCAAGTTCGATTACCCTCTCTTGTTTGCCATTGATGCCTTGAGCCAGCTTCTCGTTGGCTTCTTCGACGCTCATGCCAATGGGATTCATCTGAAATGTATGTAAAGGGTTAGCTTTTTCGCTTTAGTCACACTGCATGTGGTTGGCCCTGAGCATGCATATCAGTCCAACTTTGCAGATTTCACAAAAAAATTATTCGTTCACCCAAATTTGCTCTGCGCCTACACGAAATACAAGCCCAGGCCCTGTGCCATGCACTGGGAAAGCTCCCACGTCTCAATTGCCTCGTCAATTCTTACTGCAGTCAGCTCCCACCCGTCCTCCGTCCAATAGCGCTTACTCATTTTCATGACGTCAAGCACATCCTGAGTGTTTCAGATAGGTCACTTTCCCATACGGAGACACGTTTGTGTCGCTGGTTTTGTATCGGAAATTTGAACGTCCTAATAAATTTCGTCAGGAATTCGACATCGCTGTTCAGCCAAACGTAATGTTTTAGGTAGTAACGATGAACCTTTGACTATTAAAATGCGTAGTTTTTACACTAGCCGAGAAAAAGTACTTAAGGTTCGAGCGGAAACCAGCTAGCACGACTGTCTTTCACAGCCGAAGGGCAGGCGCCATGGTTCCTTGGGCGGAGCTTCCATTTTTTCTTAGGTTGTAACCGAGTTAATTTTTATTTTTAACTTGCCCTAAAAGTTAATTCGCAGAGTCTGAACGTATTAGTGGAATATTCCTTGCCCTTTTGTTTCCAGTAAATGGCTTTCACGGGTGAACTTTACGTGCCCATTCATTGCAACATCAGATTACTGCAACTCTAACATGGCAGCATTGCATTACCTTGACTCTCATATATATAATGTTAGTACAAGATGTACTTGTGAAAATGTTCGAAACACTCCTGCGCTCAGCCCTAGATGCGCTTACCCTAATGTCCGCGTCCCGCATTCCTGGTGGGCAGACCTTGATAGTCTCATCGCAGAATTCCGCCTGCAGCTTGAGGTTGTCCTTCACCTTGTACTTCTTGTAAAAGTTGTGCAGGCTGGACGTCAGCTCATCCCGGTAGTTATCTGCAGCGACCCCCCCCCCCCAAAAAAAAAAAAGTTAAATTTGCCAACTTTATCAACCTTTGGTGAGGTGGCCAGAACACCAATAATGATTAATAATTAACTACGTGTAGAGCCCAGATAAGTGGCTTTTTACCCAGCCCCAACACAGTCCCAAATCCTGTTTTATATTTCCTCAACTTTCTGAAGCAAACATTGGACACGTGGCAGTCTACATTGATGGTGTTCACAGAAGGCGTCGGGTGCGTACACATAATGCTTCGTAAAAAAAATGTCAAAGCAGGATTTGCATGGTTTTATAAAAATTAGTGCGCATGCTTGCATTGCTTTCTGCGCATACCATCGACACAAGCTGTCCTTGTTCAAGAATTCTTGTTTCAGAACATTGCTCCAGTGGTCATATATGTCCAACAGAACGTGCTCAAGGGAACACTGAACGGGTTATGTATGACCGTCTCCGTAGGCTGGACGTGCACTTTTCGTGTACGTACGCACGACTAGTAATATATCTCCCTTTTTTTTCTATCTCTGCACCTTTTATCCCTTCCAGCACAGAGTACAAACTGGGCGTGTGTCTATTTAACCTCCTTGCTTTGTCTCCTCTCTCTCTCAAATTGTGGAACTTGCCAAAGCAACGCCAACCTAGCAACCAGCGTCATGGGAAGTCATGACAACCGAAGAGCTTCCAACTCCTGACGCATTCTAACTGGAGCATGCCGCTTCCGTGATTGCTGCGATTGATGCTAATTCTTCAAGATAACCTTTTTCCATCCGTCTTATTCACTTCATACTCACCGAGGATAAAGTTGCAGGCCTTGAGCATCTTGGGAGGGCTGTGCCTGTAGACGACGAAGTTGTCCGCGTTGCACAGGTTCTTCAGCGCGCCTTCCACGAGTCGCTTACGGCCCTGGCTTGCCGACAGCTTGGGGTGCAGCTCTGCGCATGCGTGGATGAGCGCCGGAAATAATCGTCACCATAGAGATCGAACAGATCGGACCTTCTCCATATTGCCAATGAATTTCCTAACCAATTAAGCCTTTTTCCAGATAACTGCATTATTACAGCAATGGCCTTTTCTCGCCTTAATTTTCAATATTGTAGACGGACATTAAAGGAAAATACCAAGCTAATTTTTATCGGTAAAATACACTTCTGGGACGCTACAGAGACCAGCATTATTACTCGCAGGTCTGGTAGAAAACCGGAAGGACGTCGGCTTAGACAAGAGCTTCGCGGAGATGCCATGTTTCATTTTCTGCGCTAATTCTCCTTGACGTCACTGATTTAGAGAGTGTGTGTGTCAAACGGTTTTCTGCAGAAAAAAGCCATGGCTTTGCATTATGGGACAGTGATACGTGCATATGGCTGTTCATAATATGGAAGTGCCGGGAGCGTAGCGTTAAAGACAGTCTCGCAAGATCTGTGACAAATTTTGTAGATAAGCCTTTTATGTGGTTTCTTGTGATGGATGTCCAGTACCCTCTGGGGGACCTCAAGCTACTGTGACCTGTTGTATATACAAGCTGTCTTTGTCGCCTTGTCTGAATAGTTAGGAAATACAACCTGTTCTGAATAGCTAGGAAATACGATAAATGAATTCATTGAAAGCAACCCCGTCCGAAAGTGTACGTCGGCATTTCGCTCCATTTTGTTTGTTCGATAATAATTTATGACCAGAGAACAGCTGCCATAAAGGCCGACTGCGGTACTTGCCTTGCAGGATCGCAACGCATCCATCACACTGTAGACCTGCAAGAAAAAAAAAACGTAAAGTTATGTAAGATAAGATAAGGCGAGTAGATTTTGCGCGGAGGTTATAGCTCTGCGTGCTTTAATCGAGATAAATGTAGCATATGGATATTTATGAATTTCAGGAGAAAATCTTCATGATTCTGTTGAAAGCATTCCAACAGCTGCGCAGAGGTCCCTGTGAGTGTTCTAACTAGGAGGCTTACAAGGACTCAATATTTCAAGTGGAAAGATTCACTCCAATTCGATGAAGTGATCCGATTAGAACATTTTGTCTTAATGGATAGAAGCGACGACACAAGAAGTAACCAATTATTGACTCGTCCTTACTACAAAATTTGCACAAAACGCAGGTCGCCAGACCATCTCCGTGGATGTAAACGTGTAACCTTAGGCAGCATAATTTTTTGAAAAAGTACCTCCTTTTTTTGGGTGGTCATGAAATTTTTACGTACTGCTCAGGTTCTGAACCTAGCATGAGAGCTATATGACACCGGATGTACTACATTTATGTTGAGTTAACATTGCTCCCATGGATACTGGTAAGTCTAGCTATACCAGCTTGCCCACCTTGCCGTTTTGATTAACATTTTTCGTCGGCACTGTACTTACCCTGACCGGGTGGCTTTTCCGCGGCAGTCGCCGGTAACACGTGGTAAACTGCGATGAAACAGATTAGGAGTAGCCCGCACGCCGTAGATGAACGAATCCCTGGAGTAGTCATGGCGTGCGAGCACGTGCGTCTACACCCCAACGTGAGCTGCGAGTTCTGTGCTGCGGCGGTGTTTCGAAGGAAGTGAATGGGCGGACCCTTTGATTGTCTTCGTAGGGCGTGCGAAGCGTCACTGTTACTTATTACTATAATTGCGTGCAGCGGATGTTTTAGTTGCGGAAAGAAGGAGAGGCAGTGGAAATGCAGAGCTGTGCCGTTTAAGGATATAAACCCTCAACAATAAGGACTAGTAAAACCGTCATGACATCACCCTTGAAGATATATTTCTGATTTAGATTGGAGAACCTCCTTCTAGATTAGAAACGTGACGACAGTTAAGAAAGAAAGAGTCCAATTAGATATCTGACCGAAATGATTTGTAGTGTATTCCTGGGACTCGTTGACAGTACAAAGAACAAGACGTCGCCCCAGCTTCGTCTGTACTGCCTGCAACTTCACCGTCTGAAAATGGACGCCTTCTTTTATCGCCACTTATTGTTCTCGTCCTGGATAACATTGATAATGGGAGGTCTGCTAGCAGAGCGGTTTCTCGGGTATGAGTTCTGTAGGCGCTACGATTAGATATAGCCTTTGATACGCGACCTAATAATGTTGTGCGGCGGATATTGTAAGGGTCTTTTGCGATAGGTACAGGAGCCAAGAACGTTTTTCACACATTTGATTCCAAGATCCGGGCTGCGTTTTCACTAGCTAAGAGTAGACAGCTAAGAGTTGGTTTCATTCATTCATTCATTCATTCATTCATTCATTCATTCATTCATTCATTCATTCATTCATTCATTCATTCACTCATTTATTTACAGATACTCTCATCCCTTAAACAGAGCTATTAGAGGAGTGAAAAAGAAACAGATAACAATCATTCTGGAGACAAAGCATAAATATCTTGCGTTGGCAAACCTAACAGATAAAGGGACAAAATTAATAGCACCAGGAGACATATTAGCAGATAATAAAATTAAACGCGCGAGATCACATAGAAGCAAAGAAAGCTATATTAGTTACAAGTCAGAATATCGGCTATGTGTTTTAAGAATAAATTAGTGAGTGAGCAGGATGCGGCTGCTTCCGACAGAGAATTCCATTCTCTGATAGCTCTTGCGAAGAAGCTATACTTAAAACAATCGCTGCGAACCGCAGGCGCACGAATAAACATTGAATGGCGGTGTCTAGAAGTTTCACTGCGAGGAATATCAAAATAGTCTGCATACCATTTGTGAACGTGATGATTAATAAGTAAGCAAATATATTAAAGTATCTCGTATTCAGTCCTAGCCTGTAATGTGGGCAGTTCTGCTAGAACAACCTACATTGTGTGCTTGTTCGCGAGTATCATGTTACATAGCTGCATTTTCACTCGCCACGTCCGCGGAAAGGCGTACGAAGACAAAAATAATTTTGCGCGTTTTCGTAGAATGATTGACACTATTCGCATTCGAACGCTAAGCCTTCTTAAAGCAGGACTCGTGGAGTTGATTATTGTGGCATGTCCTGCAGCGGTCTCTATGCTTAGTCCGGGCAAGCATGAAAACGAATGCCCCATTTATCGCCATGCTCGCTTCGGGAAAGCGTGGAGATAAATTCGTCATTCGTTTCACATTTTACTTTGTTAGCATGTTTATCTGAATTAACCTTGTATTTTATTTTCCTTTTCCGTGCATCTACGTCAGCATCCTTGGGACGTTTCACACATTGGCGTAGCCAGGAGAGAGGAGGGAGGTGGGGTTAGGGGGTTCAAACCCCCCCCCCCCCCCCACCGAATTTTTTTAAAATTTTGTATGTGTATGTATACATGTACACATACAAACACACTCTCTTCACATTAACCAATAAAATTAAGATGCTAATTAGTCGCTCATTGAAACTTGTATCCCGGGAAATGTTCGTGTTGTGAGAAGAAAGCAACGTTCGTTTTCCGAGTCGTATGATGCAAACATTGATTGTTGCCGACATCAGGCGTAATTTGACAGTTTTGTGAAACAGATCGTGATGCGAGAGAAGCTCATCCTTTAAGAAATTGGTAATCTAGAGGGTCGTACAATACAGTCTGTATTCCTCTATTAGCGATGCACGCTCCATAAGAAATGTGGGACACTATAATGTGAGATGCTCAAGTGTCTCGCAGCAGTAAGGAAGCAAATCGACCACAGGGGTGTGCGGGTTTCTAACAAGGGGTGGAGGGTCAAGTTGCACAGCAGCGGCTCCCGCCCACCCGAGTGGTCAAGTCTGAAAGAACGAAAACTTCGCAATGAATACAAACATGAAAATGAAGCGATGACAACGTCCTTCTCACAACGGCATGTCTTCGGTCCCCGGCTTTCCAGGGTTTAAAGGAAGACTGTAAACACTTCTTAGAACGTAACATCGGAGGTCCTCAACCGCCATTTTCGTCAAAAACCTGCATGGCCATAACCCTGTCATTAAACGATGGCGGGAGAAGTCCGACTGAATGAAGATATGGGACTGACTAGGCGCCCCTCTTAGGTGATTACGGGGAGGCGATCGCCCCCCCCCCCCTTGCCTCGCCCCTGCCCTGCCCCGCCCCTAGCTTGCCCGTGCGCACGCCTATAAAAGTGACCACCCGAGTCTTGGGCAACACTCCGTAGTGGGCATCAGTCAAGTTCACGTTCAGAGGACAAGAGGAAGAAGAAGAGCGTGAGCAGGCTGACGTGTCAGAATGTCAACTCCAAGTAGGTTGAGCCAATTCGTTGGGGAACCAGTTAAAAGAGCTACAACTAACCAAGCTGAAATGCCGAAAGTAAGGCCGGCGAACCCAGCACGATCAGAGAAAGCACCCGGAGCATCTTACGAGAACTACGCAGTGCAGAGAGCGAGGCGGCGTCCGTTCCTGGTCCGGTTCTTACGCCGGGCGATTACTCGGAAAGCCGTCGTGAGCGCTGTTCCTCTGATCGTCATCGTCCAGGTGCTGTACGTGGCCAAGGGCGAAATGGGTGTCTTCAAAGTCAAGCACCGCACGAGCGTCATCCAAGATAGTCGAAGCTCCCGAGCTACGTTGCTAAACAACACGCAGCAGGAAAAGGAGTAAGCGTCGAAATGGCTCACTTATTCTGAAATAGCTGAATTCCTCACTGTTACTAGGTGCTTGTAAAGTGTTTCGAACACGAAAGTTGTTATGCCGGGCTCCATCAAAATATTACCGGCCTCATTTCCGTGACGGAAATGACGTCGGTAAGTTTTTGGTGGAGCCAGACAGTTTCGTCCCGAAATGACGTCTGTAAGCTTCCATCACGACGTCATTTCTGTGACGGAAATGACGTTGGTAAGCTTTTGGTCGCGCCAGGCACTTCCGTCGTGGAAATGACGTCGGTAAGCTTCCGTCATGACGTCATTTCTAGGACGGAAGTGACGTCGGTAATGACGTCAGGATGACAAAAAGCTAGTGCAATCTAGTACATGCATGAGAGGTCGTTTTAGGGGCGAAGCTCCTTAAGGCGGCACCCGTTCGTCCCTCGTAGTCGTAGTCGTAGTAGTCGTAGTGCGTAACCAGTCTTACGCTTTGACCTCCAAGGTGGTGCCGGTGGGAGATTTTTCCTGTGCGTTGTTGAACAATAAAAAATTCGCAGCGTTAGCTAAAAGCCGACTTCTTCTGTCTCTCATTCCCATTAGCAGCCATTGTTTACCTCCAAGGTAGTGCCTGGTGAGATTTCTCCTGTGCGTGATTAAACAATAAAAATTTTGTTCAAAACGCCGTTGATTGATGAAATAAACCAACGAAAGACGCCAGATGTTTTGTAAAAGCAAAACGAAAGAACGCCAGATGTTTCTAAAGCAACACGAAAAGACGCCAGCTGCTTAACGAAAGACGCCAGATGTTTTCTAAAGCAGTGGTTTTCTAAACAATGAAAATTCACAGCGTACATGTAAAATTAAAGTGAGCTGCAAGTCGTCATAACTCATCGAACCTTTAGTATAAACGCGCCCGATCTCACGTCGGTGATGATGTACTGGGCAGAATTCACGGAAGATTCACGGTTTACCGATGAACCTCCGCAGCTTCGCCCACTCATCATCATTCACTCCGTGGATATGCTGTGATTTTTTTTAAAGGGACACTAAAGAGAAAAAGGTTTTTCTCATATCAGTAAATTACTCTCTCAAAATAACAAAACGCCGCGTTTGCTGCGAGAGGACGCTTGGTAAGCGAGAAAACGCAAAATTTAAACGCGGGTGGCGACGCCACCTTGAAGTTCCCGCACCAGTTGCCGTGACGTCAGAGTTTTACGACGTCTACTAAGGCTTATGTAGTTGAATTTCGGTAAAATTTAAGTACGTTGTCATCTGGGGGAGCCAGATATTTGACATACCAAGTTTCAGGAAATTTCGGCCAAATCAAAAAAAGAAGTCACAGTTTCGCTGCAACGGCGAAGCAATGAATGCGATAGCAATAAATTGGAATGTAACGCGAAGAACGGAAAGCAGCTCGAAATTGCCAGCGCGTCGCTCGAGCCCAAAGGACGTACGAAAAGAACTCACACAGGACGAGCGCGAGCTATCATACGTCACAGCTCGACACTTGAAGCGCACTGCTCAAACATAAAGCAGGACGCACGAAACGAACGAACAGGTACACACAGGACGAGCGCGAACTAATTGTCACAGTTGTTACTTATTTTTGTTTGAACAGCGCGCTCCTTTCTCAAACGCGGCCGCTGCAGTGACCTTCGTACGCTCTGTGACTTCAGTGCGGACCTCGCGGGGAAAGCACAAGACATACAACCCCCCTCTCCACCACCCCCTTCTTTCCTCGAGATAAGCTCATGTAGGCGACCATGCCCTGTAGGGCGAAGAGCAACGGCGTTCGCAGGTGCGGGGCGACGATCTTTAAAGCGCGCCACACGCGCGCACATCGCGACATCTATGTGGCAACTAAGAAAGCATGCTGAAGTACATGGTGTATATAAATAGCTCGCCGTTAGCAGGCTGAAAGACGCTGCTGTCGTGGTTTAACGTCTAACGCGTCGGGCTGCAAAGCGAGAGGTCGCCCGTTCGATTCCGCGCGTCGGGAAGTCTTTCTGAATTATTTTTCTTTGTGGCTTTTCTATATATACACATACTTATACATACGGTGAATGACGGCGGCGGCGGCGAGCCGAGACTGTCCATATAATTGCTATCGCAATAAAAACACTTCGAAATAAGTCACGCCATCATCGGCCATCTCGGCGGGAAACTTAAAAATAAAACTTTTCACGTTAATTTTGTCGTCTGTTAATAAACCTACGGTGGTGAAATTAAAGACACTAGGTGTTTTAGAGTATAATTTATCAGTCTATATTAATTTATCGCTTTACTTTACTGTCCCTTTAAATCACTCCCGGTTTCCACTTCCCGTTGTATACAAGCTAAGGAACGCTTCTTAGACAAGTTTGGTCAGAAAGGATCGTCGTGGAAATTCCATCCAGTCACGGAAAGTGCGTGATATGCAGGCGCAGCAAGACACGTCACGTTGCGCTCATCCGCGTCGAACTCGCAATGAAAGATGTATGGAGACTGTATGGAGACTGCAAAAGTGCTCGCGTTTGAGTTGCTGCCAGTTTTTCACACTATACGCACTGCAAATTTTTTCATTCCCACTCCTGATCCTCCTGTGTAAACTTGCGTATAGCGCAGATAAAGACGAAGTGACAGAAAGGCAAGCGCTGACTTCCAAATGATATTGTATTTTGAAGAAACATGCATAATAACTGTGTACAGGAGATAAAGGACGCCCCCAAGCGAAAACACGATAGAACGTCAGTGTGCACCATAATCAAACAAAGCTAAACGTAACCATAATCCTAAGACGGACGATACCGCATGTGCGGTTTCAAGAACACCAGCTCTTTGTCGTGTACATAATTATTTATGCATGTTTCTTCAAAATAAACTGGCAGTTGGTAGTCAGCGCAAGTCCTTTTCGCTCTTTCTGTCATTTTGTCGTCTGCGCCGTACGCAAGTTTGCAGTGGAATACCAACTAGCCCGAACTCAAACCTTGCGTCCTGCAAAAATTTCTGTAAAGGCTCATGTTGGCAGAGAACACCAATCGAATATCAAATGCCCTACACAGCACAAGCTATTTATTAAGGCGAAATAATATGTTAGGGTTTAACGTCACAAGACCACGATACGACTATATTATTATATATACGAGGAATGCCATAGTGGAGCTAGGGATATTAAGGCGAGAGCCTTAGATGTCTCATCAAACTCGACAATTGACTATCGGCGTCCCGCGTCGGCGTCAACACAAATGATGCAAAACAATCATCGCGTGATGACGTCACCGTATGACGCAATCATGACGTCATAAATCGACCAACTTCGGGACGTGCGTCACATACACTGACGTCATACGATGACATCGCACGACACCGTAGCTTGGTTAAGTGGGCCGATCACGGAGGCAGTGCAAAACCAGGTGACGTGCAGAAATCTTGCAGTGCCTTAGATCCTAGAGGCAGTGCAAAAGTACGTTAAGTGCAGAAGGCTTTCGGAGGGGGGCTGGGGAGGATCAATGCGTACATCGATTGAAAAGAAAAAGAAGATGGCTTTCGCCTTCGAGTCGTCTTAGGCGAATGCATAAGAGACCCAGCGAGGTTTTATTGCAGAAATATGATATGGGCACCAATTCGCCTTCGATCCTTTCTGATCTCCAGGCAGTTGAACCTGACCTCGTTGCCAAATCCGGCGCCATCTGCGAGGAGACATCTGGTGACCATGCTCTGCACCGTAGGGTCACGGTTACCACTAGGGGTGCCGGTTTACCCAGCGGACGGTGTCTGCACTTGGATTGCCTATACTCACGCTCGTTACGATGGCAGCTCCGCAATCCTCGTACCAGCAACCGAAGGCGCAGGTACGCCCAGAAGGGGTAGCTCATGAAGGGGTAGCCCAGAAGGGGTAGCCCATGAAGGGGTAGCCCAGAAGATGTAGCCCAGAGGGGGTTACACTTTTGCGAAGACAGATGGAAGAAGAGTGTCTTATGGCATTTTCGACAAATCGCACCGTGGCGCCCAGGCGCTGCGATGATTGGCCGAAACCATAGGTCGGCAAACTCACGAGTCGACCCACTCAGACTCAGGTCAAGCCGTGAGTCTGAGTGAGTTCGAGTGAGTAACAATTTTGCTAAGTCCGAGTGAGTCCGGTTGAGAAAATGTTTGGTGAGCCTGAGTCCGAGTGAGTCCCGTTGAGAAAAATTTTGTTGAGTCTGAGTCCGAGCGAGCCCTAAGGGCAAAATATATTTCATGAATGAGTCTGAGTGAGCTCCACATTTTTTGCCGACCTATGGTCGAAACGACGCACAGGGTCGCCGCAGTGCGCACCGGTGCGAATTGCTGAAGTTGCCATTAGACGACGCCACAAGGGGGAGCAGGGGGACACAGATGTATATTTAGTGATGGCTAATATCGGCTAATGTAGGCTTATGTGGCCTGAAGGACGGTGATAGACACCTAGTGTCGGCTAACGTAGTCTATCCACTGTTATAACAGCTGAATTGTCTTCATTTAAAACTGTGCTCGCGCATTGCCTATACTTAAAATGACCTGAGTTGGTTCAGACTGACTTTACAGCGAAGTTCTCTTAGCCTTCCCATTGCCGTTGTCGTCGTGACGGCGGTAGCCAGTAGTAGCAGTAATATCTGAGGTTTTACGTCCCAAAACAGTAGTTGTAGTAGTAGTAGTAGTAGTAGTAGTAGTAGTAGTAGTAGTAGTAGTAGTAGTAGTAGTAGAAATGGTAGCAGTGGCAGGGGTCACGCGACCAGAGTGGGAGTGAATAAAGAAATATATAAAACAAAATAATGGTGATGATGATGATGCGAACTTTAAGCACAAAATAGCGTGAAATCAATTCGCTTTTTCATTAATTAAATGCCTACATTAATTTTAATGTACCAAGGCAAGACACCTGGGCGCGTAAGAGAACCATAACAGGGAGCGCACACTTTGCAGGATATCGGATGTGCCGGCCAAATCACACGAGGCAAGGCGTTTGCTGAAACACGATTGCCTAAGCCAGTAGATCACGTGATCGTGTTTGAAATCACGTGACACGAGGCGTTCGCTGAAACTCCATTGACTGAACCCACAGGTCACGTGATCTCGCTTTGGCCAATGTGGTGTAATCGCGTGCGTTTCAAATCTAACGGCGGATTTACGATACCACGTGATCTGACTGGCCAATCACATACACACGCGCGCTTACAGCTTCTCTGTCCGATGGTTTTCACTGCGTGGAACTGGGTAAATCTTTAACGTTGGAGCTGTTCTAGGGCTGGGCTTGACGACAGAGGTGTGTCCGCGTCGCACGTCACGTTCCGGTCCACAGATACACTCATAGATGTGGTAACTGCCTCGGACGAAGCGTAGCCGCACATTGGAATGGGGAAAGGGTGATTCGAGCGTGAATATCACCTAAAGTCACTAGAAAGTTTAGTGCAAGGGACCCCAAGCCGCTTGCGTACGCACGCTCCTGCGGTCCTTTATACTCCCTGTCGCACCCAAGGAGAATACAAAGGAACGCAAGTGCTTGCGTACGTAAGCTGCTTAGGGGTCCCGGCATTAAAACACTCTAGTGTAGCCGGGACGGATGTGACAGCCCCCACACGTCCTTTCCCGTGCATCTCTAATCTACAAATAACGTTATCACAGACACCCACACAAAAAAAGCCGGCAGATCCCCCGCATTGTGGGAATCGATGTAATGCGAAGCAGCCAGCAAAGAGCTGCATACATCGTCTTGTATGCCATTGAGGAAAATGCGTGTCATGGTTTTCATGTTAACTCCTATTATTTATGTTCGTCACACAGCAACGTCGCGCAATACCAACTTCGGGGTCGATCAAGCTAGAGAAACGGCCGCGAGCGCCCCATGAGCCTGGCACGCAAGTCATGCTCTACATGACATACGTGTCATGACTTTCATGTTAACTCGTGTTATTTATGTTCCTCACACGGTCACGTCGCAAGATACCAATTTTGGTGTATATCAAGCTAGCGTAACGGCCGCCAGCACCCCATGAGCGTGGCACGTAAGTCATGCTGTACATGACATGCGTGTCATGATTTTCGTGTTAACTCGTGTTTTTATGTTCGTCACACAGTCACGTCGCGCAAAACCAATTCCGGGGTAGATCAAGCTAGCGAAACGGCCGCCAGCGCGCCATGATCGTGGCACGTAAGTCATGCTGTACATGACATGCGTGTCATTATTTTCATGTTAACTCGTGTTATTATGTTCGTCACATAGGCACGTCGCGCAATACCAATTTCGTGGTAGATCAAGCTAGCGAAACGGCCGCCAGCGCCCCATGAGCGTGGCACGTAAGTCATGCTGTACGTGACATGCGTGTCATGATTTAACTCGTGTTTTTATGTTCGCCACACAGTCACGTCGCGCAATACCAATTTCGGGGTAGAGCAAGCTAGCGAAATGGCGGCCAGCGCTCCATGAGCGTGGCACGTAAGTCATGCTGTACATGACATGCGTGTCATGATTTTCATGTTAACTTGTGTTATTTGTGTTCGTTACACAGTCACGTCACGCAATACCAATTTCGGGGTAGATCAAGCTAGCGAAACCGCCGCCAGCGCCCCATTAGCGTGGCACGTAAGTCATGCTGTACATGACATGCGTGTCATGATTTTCCTGTTAACTCGTGTTAGTTATGTTCGTTACACAGTCACGTCACAAGATACCAATTTTGGTGTATATAAATCTAGCGAAACCACCGCCAGCGCCCCATGAGCGTGGCACGGAAGTCATGCTGTACATGACATGCGTGTCATGATTTTCATGTTAACTCGAGTTTTTATGTTCGTCACACAGTCACGTCGCGCAATACCAATTTCGGGGTAGATCAAGCTAGTGAAACTGCCACCAGCGCTCCATGAGCGTGGCACGTAAGTCATGCTGTACATGACATGCGTGTCATGATTTTCTGGTTAACTCGTGTTATTTATGTTCATTACACAGTCACGTCACACGATACCAATTTCGGGGTAGATCAAGCTAGCGAAACTGCCGCCAGCGCCCCATGAGCGTGCCACGTAAGTCATGCTGTACATGACATGCGTGTCATGATTTTCACGTTATCTCGTGTTATTTATGTTCGTTACACGGTCACGTCGCAAGATACCAATTTTGGTGTATATAAAGCTAGCGAAACGGCCGCCAGCGCACCATGAGCGTGGCACATAAGTCATGCTGTGCATGACATGCGTGTCATGATTTTCATGTTAACTCGTGTTATTTATGTTCGTCACACAGTCACGTCGCAAGATACCAATTTCGGTGTATATCAAACTAGCGAAACGGCCGCCAGCGCACCATGAGCGTAGCATGTAAATCATGCTGTACATGACATGCGTGTCATGATTTTCATGTTATGACTTGTCATTTATGTTCGTCATACAGTCATGTTACGCCATACCAATTTTGGTGCACATTCGATGAACCAAGCGACCGGGAGAGCACAAAGTCGTAGGCGGCTAGATAGATAGATAGATAGATAGATAGATAGATAGATAGATAGATAGATAGATAGATAGATAGATAGATAGATAGATAGATAGATAGATAGATAGATAGATAGATAGATACGCTCAAAGTCGCAGAAGTTCGCTAAGAAATGCTTCGCATTTAAAAACTTGGAGGACGCTTGAGCTTCGCTTTCAAGAGTAGAACGCGATAGCGTTATCGGACCGCGTTCGTATCGCCTTCCCAATCGCTAGCCTGGATCCGCTTCACGGTGGAGATCTAAACTGTGCCGCAAGGAAAGCCAAAGTGCGGACGCCCTTCGGATACAATATCCATGCATGCGGCGCGACGAAACGCTGCCACATGGCGGGACGATGCCGTTTAGAAGCGCGGCCACTGGCCCTTTGCGCCATCTCACGGGTGTTGTTTCAAGCCGCTGAAGAACCTCCGAGATGTGCGTACCATCAACGTTAAATGGTGTATATGAATAGCTCGCCGTTATATGCTAGATGATGTATGGTTGGCGGCCGAGCGGCTGAACGCATTGCGCCACGCAGCGAGGGGTCACAGGGTTGAATCCTTGGTCCAACTCAAACAGAAGATTTTTTATTTCCTTATTTGCAGCTACCTCGAGTTGCCGCTCACGGACAGCGCTGATTTTTCGCCCACAACTAAAGACACCACCGCCGACACCAACACCAGAATTTCTGCGAAAAGAGCTATTTAACGCTATCGTGTTAAAATATCAGAACAAGACAACGCAGAAGATCACAAGGCAAACGCAGGATAACCGCAGCTACTCTGTTTCTGCAGACTCCACACTGAGTATAACCGTGGTAATTTTTTGTTCCATATCACCGCACAGGAAGCCACCGCGCCTGGTTCTACTTCCGGCACAACGTGGGCGTGTACAACCGTACTCGCTTGCTTCCTTCCCTGGAGTGGGCGCACTTTCGGAAGACGCCGGGCGAGGATCTGAACGGATCCCAGGCGCGTTCACTGAATCGGACGCTTGTCAACACTGGCATGACGGGTTTGTCGATGCTGAACGTGCTCGCTGACGTCAAAGACCTGCGGTCGCTGAGTCGCGCGTTGGCCACCATGGCGCGCACGAACCAAGGCATGTTCCTCGCTCTCGGCCTCCGCCTGATGGGACTCCTGGACAGCACAGCTACCAGCATCGTGCCCTGTAAGTTAATCTTATAATGTTCAGCTAATCTTCGACTTGGCTTGTTATTTGTACGACCAAGGAGGTGTTAAAAGGTTTTTAGAAAAAGCTGGAGTGGAAGCTCTCGCGTGGCCTTGCCTGAAGCCAGCGCTTGCCCAAACTTTATTTCAGAAACAAGCTCTCTTCAGGTGGCTTCAGGTGACACACACACACATAGAGACAGTTGTTTCTCTGTGTTAATGTAAGCGCTAGGTTAATTTCAGAATAAGAGATCGTTGTTCCCGGCGAAAGTAACATATCGAGATGAGTGTCGATGACTTATCTCCAATAAAATTTGCCAGGACTTAGGCGTACCTTGAAGAAACCACCAACACAAAGACGCACATTTAGCAGTATCTGTCCTGAAAAATTCCTCATATTCAACTTGTATGGCGTGGGTAGTAAACGCTCCCCTTTTCTTCGCTTGGCGCTAAAGTTCTATCCTGCCCTGCTAAGATGGCAGCCGCGCACGCCATCTTAGGGTGGGTAGGGCTTCATTCTTGTGGCAAAATTTTCACTCGAGCAATCCTTTTTAAACCTCCTTGGGTATGACATTCTAGTGTAGTTGCGCTGAGCGAAAGGCTCGAAGGACTAAGGACAAAAAGAGCGGGAAAATACTATACTTGGCAGACCGGACGTTGCATAAAAAGCTCACAGCGTCCCTTATGCAATCGCCTGATACGACTCGAAGGCGAAAGCCATCTTGTTCTTCTTTTTCTTTTCAGTCGATATACGTACTGATCCTGTATTTTGCTTCTCAGTCAACCCGCAACCTTCCGCTGAAGCTTCTGTCTCGTTTGCAATTCTTTTGTTGCAATGACTGGAACGAGAGTTGCTAAGTGGGCTTGCTGGTAGAACATTAGAATCAATTGGTTGCAGCGCGCAAGGACAAAAGAATCGCTGCGCGTGCGCCTTCTTAATTCGTGCCTTCTTTTGTCCTTGTGTCGAATTCGCGCTGCAACCATTTGATTATAATATTTGGAGCTTCCGTACATTTTGCGCAGCCGACGTCCTGGACGCCCTGCTGACACCGCTGAGTCTCTTCGTGCTTGAGACGCACCTCCCCGTTCCCGAAGAGACGTGCGTCACCGCTCCCTTGATGCCCCTGTTTCCGTACGGCAGCCAGCCACGACCGACGCTCACGTTCCGCGGAGTCAAGGCGTTCTTCTCTCAGCCTGCCGTCAGGCTTATACATCCGAACGCCACGGTGAGCTTGAGGGGTCACTTTGTGCGCACCCGAAATATCTCCAGACACTGTGGAGAATATGAGTGGACGCGGCTTGGTGTGGATTCATCGGTATGCGAAAGGTCTGAAGAGGAGCGTTACACTGGGCAGAAACCTGTGTACACCAATATAGACAAGAGGGGAGTACACGGGGACAGACGCTAGGTCTCAAAGGGTGAGATGGATGAAAAAAAAAAAAAAAAAACAGCGCGAAAACTGAACAGAGGGGAAGAAGCACGCGGCACAAGCGCTGACTAACAACTGTGTGCAGCAGGGGCGTGAAGATCAATGTGCTGAGACAAGGCGCTGCTTATCGACGACTTGATATTGATTTCATGCTACCCAAGGCTCACACACACGCACACACACACACACACACACACACACACACACACACACACACACACACACACACACACACACACACACACACACACACACACACACACAAACACGCACGCGCACGCACACGCACGCACACGCACACTTGTCAGTTTCGAGAAAAGACCGGCGGAGCCATTTCCCCTGTCTTTGACAGCCATCAAAATGTGTTGCTTCCAAAATGAGGACTGAGGCTAGGAAGCCTTGCAACCGTCTCAATTCAGACAAATTGGTGAAAAGTATTGAGTAAAGTAAGTGTGATTTTCTAGAAGTGTTTTTCGCTGCAAAAACACACAAAGTTGATGTCTCGCTTGTGTGTGTGTGTGTGTGTGTGTGTGTGTGTGTGTGTGTGTGTGTGTGTGTGTGTGTGTGTGTGTGTGTGTGTGTGTGTGTGTGTGTGTGTGTGTGTGTGTGTGTGTGTGTGTGTGTGTGTGTGTGCGTGTGTGTGTGTGCGCGCGCGTGTGTGTGTGTGTGTGTGTGTGTGCGTGTGTGTGTGTGCGCGCGCGTGTGTGTGTGTGTGTGTGTGTGTGTGTGTGTGTGTGTGTGTGTGTGTGTGTGTGTGTGTGTGTGTGTGTGTGTGTGTGTGTGTGTGCGCGCGCGCGTGCCTTTCACGCGCGTAGCACTTTAGGGGCCTGCCTCCATCGCATCGCATGATCACGCAGTGGTCAACACAGGCCTAAATCAAGGCTACCAATACTCCAAAGCAGTGCAGAATGAACTCGCGAGGCCTAAAACAACATAAATCACACCAATAACCAAGAATTAGCTGCAATACGTTGCCTAATATCGCGCGAAATACTTCTCAAACACGCGGCTGATACCCGCGCCGCTCAAGAGAGGACGCTACCGCCTCGTCAAGCGCGCGATTGACGAGGCGGTGGCAAGCGCCAATGGAATCGCTGGGTTGTCCGTGCTACGCACTTCATCAGGTCTCTCGCTAGTGGAGCCGGATTAAGCGCAGGGTTTAGAAATACATCACGACCTACACAATATTGACACTTTTTTTTTTGTCCATGTTTTTCGTGCGCTTTTAGTTCCCTTCAATGTGAATTACCAACGTGCCCAAATGGCCGCATTTGCGCTAGGGTGAAAAGCGCATGCGCTGTGGAATAGTCAAGAAAAAAAGAAGCTGGATTCCTTCCTCGCTTGCAGGGTCGCTGCGTGTCGTTTCTGTCTGGGGCCGTGCAGTTCCACGTAGTAGGCGGTAACGCTGCTTCCACCGACAACGCCTCGAACACCATCGTGCCGACAAAGACGCGGGGACCTTCTCAACCCCGGCACTTGCACAGGCCTGGCGAGCCGTGCCACTCGTGGTCCCTGGTACCGGTGCAGTACGTCTGTGGTCAAACGCACGTGACGCACATAACCGACGCTGTAGCTTGGTACGCCAGCTCGGAAGGCAAGTTTATCGCCTACGACACATGGGAAACCTTCTTTCGGAAGTAAGCACTTTCTTTGTGGCTGTGGAAATGACGGAACTCGCGTGTTTAACCTGTTCGCTACCTGCGTCGATCGTGGACGACTTGTTAAAGGGGCCTTGCAACACCTTTCCAAGTAACCATCGAAAAGCTTCATGAAAGGAGCTTTTGCCTCACGAATCAACCGCCGCAAAAATTTTTAGAATCTGTCTGATACGAGCAGAGTTAGAGATTTGTTGCACGCTATAACTGCTTTCTCTATTGTCTCTTCCCGACAAGCGCGCTGGAAGCTAAGCAGGGAGGGATGGCACGGGGTAAAGAATTTGCGTCTTTCTTTCACTGTGATCGCCCGCGCGCGGGCACATATGGCGGCATCCCACGGCGGCCACGGTTACTATGCACCCTCAGTATGCTCAATTTAGCCAATGGCCGTGGATTTAGGGTCTATGGAGCAGTCATTTGGGTTTATGGCATACAGTGAAACCTCGGTGATACGAATCTCACAGGACCACCAAAAATATTCGTGTCATCCGAAATTCGTATCACCAGAAAGCACGGAAAATTAGCATGCGACAAAAGAAAGCGGCGTACATTTTCATTTATTGCTTTTCAGGGCAGCAGCAACGTCAGGAAGAACCCTGAATGATTGTCAGTTAAGATTTAGATGTCAGCAATCGTACCTGCACTCGTAAATGTACGGCCCGTACGCGCGTATTTAATTAATGAACCAGGTGCGTTGTGACCCGCGACAGCAGTAGCCCCTTCCGAATTTTAGTATGCTTTTTGCATGACACCGGAGTACTGCAGCGAAAGTAACAAAAGAAGCGCTTTGACGCCATGGATCAAGGCCACAAAATTACACAACCACGGTCCTGTGTTATGATTCTGTTATTGTGGAGGTGTTGGGGATGTTTTTTGGGAGACTTACGGCCGTGCCCGCACAAGTGCGACCTCAACGGTCGCGCATGTTGACGTTGTGAACCATGACTCCTTCGCCAAGACCGTCCTCGCCTTCTTTCGGTCCTCGTCCACCTTTCATAGGATGTCTGATGCACGAGGCAGGCACGTGTAAACACAGTACAATGACAGCAGCCCACGTCGACGTGTTAGGAAAAAAAATGCATGTCGCTAATGTCTTCTGTAATCTAAACGCGAAGGCACATAAGAGCCTCAAAGATTCACGCACACAATCAATCTCGGAGGCCGTGACGCGTCTCTGAAGGTTTATTCTGACCGTAAGAAAAGTGTTTTTCTTACACCGTGATTCTGACGATTTGGCGGTGCAGCGCGCATGCCCACGCTTGCGTTCCCGCGCTCGCACGTGCTTGGCGCGTCTTCCGCGACAGCGCGGACAGCACCTCTTTGTACCTGGGCGGTAGCGTACGTTCGTATCAAACGTTGCTGGGTGAAAATCGGTTCGCAACAACCGTACTCCATTACACTGCAGGCCAACGGGCCTTAGCCGGGACGAACGAAAAATTCGTATCACCCCGAAATTCGTATGAGCTGTGATCGTATCACCGAGGTTTAATGTAATTTGTCGAGAGAAGAGCGGGCGATATCTAGCTGATTTTGATAATTAATTGTAAATTCCAGGCCGCCTGCTGCGATAATGTTTGGCTCGCGTGCTCTCAGGAGCCTCGACTACCCATCGGCAGCATTTCTGAAAATGCTGAAAGAGGGTTGCAGGGCACCTTTAAGCAAATTACACAACAGCACAATGCTCAGAGACACTGAAAACTCGTTTATTTGTCGCCCAGAGTTTCCTTAAAAAATTACACCATGTGAAGGCCAAAAGTATTCTTAGTCAACGCGCAATATTTTACCGTGAAATAGGGAACAGTGGTTCAGATATGTGGCGCTTTTTGTTTGTTTGTTTTTTCTAAAAGAGCCAAGTCTACTTGAAGGGAAACTGAGCAAAATGCAGTTTTTTTTTTTTTGCTACTGAAAATGTGGTCGGGCCTGCTCTAACAATATTTTGCCAGTGTGCTTCTGTCACCAAAATACCTCAAACCTATATGTGGCTAGAATCTATATAGCCCACTATTTCAGGAGTAAAATTTTGATTTGGCTCTTATAGATTGCAACAATTCATTTGAGCTCAAATTGGCTACTCAAAAGTCTAAATGCCAGCGAGTGAACGATACAGCAGTGTTTTTGCGACAAAATGAACTCCATCCTCGTGCTCTCGACGGTGTCGTCCTTTGTTGCATGGGCGTATTGGCGATGACTAGACATGTAGATCGAGTGGCCCTTCCAGGCAACAGGCGCGCCATTCTGGACTGTCGGCAGTGTTTTCTCGTTCTTGACATCCATTAAAGACCTTCAAAAATGCTTCATATATATCAAAACGGTTGTTGAGGAAGGAAAAAAAAGGGGGGTCCAGGGAGCGGGTGGGTGGGGCCCCTATTCCAGGGCTCCACTGGCTTGAGCGGCGCACCGCGTCTGGTCGAGGAGTGCTAGTTGCACCTCCCGATCCTCGCTGGCTCTTCTCCTTCGTAGCTTCTTAGCTGGCTTTATTCCACGCCGTTTCGGAGTATTTCTTCTTCAAGAAATCGATCGGTGCGCAATATTTACATTTCGGCTGAGTCCCATTTCAAGTATGCCGTCTTGGAATGAAAGAAGGTTATGATTCGGTATCACAAAACTCGAAAAGAAACACTAAGACGCAGAAAGAAGTAGGAAAGTCGGCCTCTTACAATTCATATTCGAGTTTTGCCCTACAACATCGTGTTATTCAGTATGTACCAACTCGCCCAAGAAAAAAAGTAATTGTGGAACAAAGGCACGATGGCAAAGCAATTAGGACACAAATGAAACAAATTGGATGCGGCCATATTGGTTTATCTGGTCACGATTGTTGACGCAGTGCTGGTTTAATAAATCTGGCCCAGTTTGACTCAAACAGGTGCAGAATATGGCTCATTTTTTATTCGAAAAATCTTTTTTTTTTTTTTAGTTCGCATTACAATCAGAAATCGCCCCATTTTGATCGCAAGTGTTTCCAAAGTTAAGATGCTTATAGTCGCGTACAACTTAAGTCTGGAGAGGCCCCGCCCTTACGACAGAAGCAGGGCAGCCGATGGCCTCCGCGACTAAAGGGCGAGACAGACGGCACGATTTTCCATGCGATGCGACGTCCGACACGGCGGTGGGGTAACCGGAATGGTGACCTTTCATGGCATCCCTCAGCCGCCATTCCCTCTCCCCCACCGCCGCGTCGGCCGGCACATCGCATGGAAAATCGTACCGTATAGTCGCGCTCATGCACTCGGCGAAGGCGGAGTCACGAGCCGTCCAGTTCATGATGTCAGCCTGGAGTGCGCGCCCATTGGTGCAGGCTTGTGTGCATACGCCTCTGAGGAGAAAATGCCGCTGGCTGCTAAAGTTCTATTCCACTATATAGGTGTGTTTCACGTTCCCATGAAATTTAGCCCAGTTTCAGCCTCCTGACTTGGCTTTTTTTTTTTTTTAAGTGCCACATATAATGCAGACGTCCAATGTAATGTTCAGATGCAAAACAAAGATGACCCATGTCCACGAATGTGGACTCGGGTAGTGAAGAGGTTTAAAGAAGCTCTAAAAATGACGCGTTATTTTTGCCCGTTTTGAGCAGGGCGCGACACGTTTTGATGGACCACCTCGAATCCGAGATACCGACGTGCCTGGCATTGTACTCGGTCGACCTGACGCCTCCCCGCTGGACCTGCGCGCCCTATTTGCACAGCAGCAGGGGGCTGCTCTATGTGGCCACAGCCCGTATATTGCCGACTATCCGGGCTCCTCAAGTTCCCAACGTCTTCCAGGACTGAAGAATTCGACGAAGTTGATTTTAGTCTAGTTCTTGAGGCCCAGGACTAATTTTGTTGTTATCTATTATTCCATTGAATGGTATGTAGTATGTGCAATCGGAGAACAAGTTTATTGAGCATGTCTTACCTTATCACAATTCATGCCAACGTGTTTTCTGTACAGGCGCTGAGAAAGATAGCATACGTACGTATTCTACTGCAAACATTTCAGTTTTTGGTGGCGCTCTGTTCCGTGCCCTTTCTCGTGATTGTGTTCTATTGCGCGATAACCCTTTCAGACGCTATGTACACAGTCGTATGTACCACTTGTTTTCGTTACTTGCATAGACTATATGGCCTAAGAAAGAGCAAGATACATTGAGCTCTGGATGAAATGAGCCTCCTGCATAGTAAATGTGCCTTCATTTAACTTCATTTTGCAGTGCACTAGCTGTTGCATATGGTCACTTTGCTGAAGGCACTCCCGTGTTCGACGAGTCGTTTGACGTACCGCTTCCCGCAAGCCACGTCAAAAGTATAATTTTTCTTTGCTCGAAATGGACGTAACCGAAAACGAATTTTGCACTATAATACTAGCCTGAGATTTAATTCTGGTAATGCAAATACAGAGCATGAATGACTTAAGAATAAATAGATATTTATTTACAATTTATGTAGACGTAATTACCACAATACGCATAAATTAGCGTATTATGACATTATTTTTTCTGCAATGGAATATCGAATGCCTTGAAATAAAGTTGTATCGATTTGACGCATTTGCAGACAGTTCTTCATGGGTGGCGTCTGAAATGGTTAAAGCAAATACTGCAACTCGCACAACAAAAAGTGCTCTTTTTGCTCCGTCTCTTTGCTGCCGTGAATCCTTGCAATAGAGCCAGCGGGCTCGGCAAGCTGTCGGAAGAGTTTTTATTTGCTGTTCCTCTGTCTGTTTCTGAAATAGACGAAATTGTATTGATTGATTGATTGATTGATTGATTGATTGATTGATTGATTGATTGATTGATTGATTGATTGATTGATTGATTGATTGATTGATTGATTGATTGATTGATTGACTGACTCTGTTCAGGGCTAACAACTACGGCAAATGCCGAGGGCTTTACTGCAGGTAGGACTGACAGTTGAGCGAGTTGGTACGGTCGCATTATTAAGAAAACTGCGTGACAGAAAAAAAAACAAAAACAAAAAGGCTTTGATCGCGTTGCATACGTTGCAAGACGTTTTGTCGCGTTGCAGCATAAATAAATCGTGTTTCTTAATGGATAACTTTTTAAATGCGAAGCATTTCTTAGCGAACTTCTGCGAATTTGAGCATATCTATCTATCTATCTATCTATCTATCTATCTATCTATCTATCTATCTATCTATCTATCTATCTATCTATCTATCTATCTATCTATCTATCTATCTATCTATCTATCTATATAGCCGCCTACGACTTTGTGCTCTCCTGGTCGCTTGCTTCATCGAATGTGCACCAAAATTGGTATGGCGTAACATGACTGTATGACGAACTTTAATGACAAGTCGTAACATGAAAATCATGACACGCATGTCAGGTACAGCATGATTTACATGCTACGCTCATGGTGCGCTGGCGGCCGTTTCGCTAGTTTGATATACACCAAAATTGGTATCTTGCGACGTGACTGTGTGACGAACATAAATAACATGAGTTAACATGAAAATCATGACACGCATGTCATGCACAGCATGACTTACGTGCCACGCTCATGGTGCGCTGGCGGCCGTTTCGCTAGCTTTATATACACCAAAATTGGTATCTTGCGACGTGACCGTGTAACGAACATAAATAACACGAGATAACATGAAAATCGTGACACGCATGTCATGTACAGCATGACTTACGTGGCACGCTCATGGGGCACTGGCGGCAGTTTCGCTAGCTTGATCTACCCCGAAATAGGTATTGCGCGACGTGACTGTATGACGAACATAAAAACTCGAGTTAACATGAAAATCATGACGCGCATGTCATGTACAGCATGACTTACGTGCCACGCTCATGGAGCGCTGGCGGCAGTTTCGCTAGCTTGATCTACCCCGAAATTGGTATTGCGCGGCGTGACTGTGCGACGAACATAAAAACTCGAGTTAACATGAAAATCATGACGCGCATGTCATGTACAGCATGACTTCCGTGCCACGCTCATGGAGCGCTGGCGGCCGTTTCGCTAGCTTGATCTACCCCGAAATCGGTGTTGCGCGACGTGACTATGTGACGAACATAATAACACGAGTTAACATGAAAATAATGACACGCATGTCATGTACAGCATGACTTACGTGCCACGATCATGGCGCGCTGGCGGCCGTTTCGCTAGCTTGATCTACCCGGGAATTGGTTTTGCGCGACGTGACTGTGTGACGAACATAAAAACACGAGCTAACATGAAAATCATGACACGCATGTCATGTACAGCATGACTTACGTGCCACGCTCATGGGGTGTTGGCGGCCGTTTCGCTAGCTTGATATACACCAAAATTGGTATCTTGCGACGTGACCGTGTGAGGAACATAAATAACACGAGCTAACATGAAAATCATGACACGCATGTCATGTACAGCATGACTTACGTGCCACGCTCATGGGGTGCTGGCGGCCTTTTCGCTAGCTTGATATACACCAAAATTGGTATCTTGCGACGTGACCGTGTGGGGAACATAAATAACACGAATTAACATGAAAGTCATGACACGTATGTCATGTACAGCATGACTTGCGTGCCACGCTCATGGGGCGCTGGCGGCCGTTTCTCTAGCTTGATCGACCCCGAAGTTGGTATTGCGCGACGTTACTGTGTGACGAACATAAATAATAGGAGTTAACATGAAAACCATGACACGCATTTTCCTCAATGACATACAAGACGATGTATGCAGCTCTTTGCTGGCTGTTCGCATTACATCGATTCCCACAATGCGTGGGATCTGCCGGCTTTTTTTTGCTTGTTCTTGCTTTGTCATGCGTTGCCACGTGAGTGTAGATGTTTGTCATGTGCTTTTAAATGAAACTTCAGTTGTCAATCAGCACTTGTGTTCGTGTGGTAAAATTATTTTCGTCTTTTTTCTGAGGTGCCGTTTTCTAATAAGGCTTTACGGGATAGCGTATAATTTCCAATCTTTTTTTATCATTTAGTATTTGCTTTCCCTCTTTCCTGACCGTGGCGTTATAGACCACTTTATCGAGTTTTCATGGGCATCCCACGTGATGTTCACATGATGATTGACCCGACTGTGATGCATTCATGTTTGAACGAAAGAGAGGGAAATTTTTTCGAGGGGCTCGTATTCTTTGATACCCACAACCAAATGAATCCAACAGACAATACTCCAAATTAAGGAAAGCATAGGGGACGTTAATTGCTTTCTTTAACTGTAGATTATTAATTATGACCTGAATTGAAATGAGTTGAAGTGAGCGAAGAAACACCCTCTCCATCGGCAGTATCCGAAACCACAACCTTCGAAATATGCGTCCAATGCTCTACCAATTGAGCTACGGTGGAAGCAATTCCCCGTCCACTTTGTTGGGTATTTCCAGGAAAGAGAGGAATGAATGAATGAATGAATGAATGAATGAATGAATGAATGAATACGCGACGATTCTGTCCTGCCCGGCAAATCACCACGTGCTTGTATGGGGGGGGGGGGGGGGGGGAGGACTAATGCTCGTTTCCCGTGCACAAACCCTTGTCAAGACACGGCCCCTTATCGAAACGTTGACTGGAGCCTCCAAGAGCCCCTAGACCACTCCGAATTCAAAGACGAGAGAACCATGGGCGTCGGCACTTAGGTGCTAAAGTGCGCTTAGGTTCACTTAGATGCCCCCCCCCCCCCCCCACACCTCAGCACTTGCCCCTCAGCCAAGCCACACCAGCGCATCCCCCCCATCCCCCATGCAATACAGCATTGTACCCCCGAGACAAATCCTGCCGACACTCATGGCGCGAGTGATTTCTTTTTCGCCTTCACTATCCTTGCTATAGGCGCTGCTATCTCTTCCTCGCCACTTATTTCTTCGTAAAGCACTTGACAACGCCAGCACTACGCGTTGAGCCCATCATGATTTCGCTCTTTTCGGCTACACGCTGTTATCTCCGCTTGCGCAGTCGAAAACGCACTAAACCAATTAAAACAGTAGATCGCGCGCGATAGTCATGTGAGACGAGGCAGAACGGGCGTGCGACTAGCCACCCTACACATAGTGCGACCATAGGCGTACGCACGGCGGGGCAGGGTGTGGGGCCGCCCCCCTATTCATCTACGGGCGGGGGGGGGGGGCGCAGTGTCAGCCCCACACATTGACGTAATAGAGAGGGGAGCGCTGCGACTCGGGAGGGGCGCAATGTCAGCACCATACACTGACATAATTGGCAGGGGGGGCGCTGCGACGAACCTTCGCCTCCCCCCCCCCCCTGAAGGGGAACCCTGCGCACGCCTATGAGTGCGACTGCATGGCGAAGCAGGGTGGGAGGCCATTCAAGATTGATATCCCTGGTACATGGAGCCATCGAGAACTTATTGCCCTCATGACGTCACTGAACAGACATCTGACGTCACGAACTGGGCCGAAAAGAGCGGAAACGGAAAAGGAGAAAATAACGCACTCGTTCTGTGTACTTTCAGAGGTTGATTAGGCGCCCTTTAACGTTCCTTCTTCCGTCGATTGTTGATTTCAGCATTAGTTGGACCACGTGTGGAGCTTTTCGTAAGGCTCGGGTTCAGTGCTTTCGACACTTGTAGCAAAGCCACGCGCATTCGTTTATGGTTCCCACAACGCTGGCCATAAGCAGTCCCCGTGCGGCGCCCCGATGGAGAGGGCGAAAGGACGGGAAGACAGGCAGGCCCGAGTTAGCACACGAAGCGGTGTTTCCATTTTTATTACATCGGGGGAAGCTAATAATAGTCTTATTTCTTTCCGCGTCGCGCACCGGTGTTTACCATCGACGCAGTGAGTTGGTGCGGGTAATGTAGAGGTAGCTACAGCTAGAACACCGTTGCTAATAATAATATCTGGGGTTTAACGTTCCAAAACCACGATATGATTATGAGAGACGCCGCAGTGGAGGGCTTCGGAAATTTCAACCACCTGGGGTTTTTTAACGTGCACCTAAATCTAAGCACTAAATGTAAATCTAAGTTGTAGTTATAACGTGGCAGCAGAAAGCACAAGTACCGGGTTGATTGGCGGAACATGGGAGAGGCCTTTGCCCTGCAGTGGGCGTAGACAGGCTGCTGCTGATGCTGATGCTGAAATCTAAGTACACGGGCCTCAAACATTTTCGCCTCCAGAACACCGTTGGTAAAATGCGAAAGGCAGATGGTGCTCCGTAGGACAAACTGTTGGGATAGATGGTGTTGCATTTTAATAATGTGAAATTAGTTCTAATGAAGACGGACGCAAATACGAGGCAGACAAGCAATGAGCAATAATGCACCAATTCGGTGCGCAATAACGTAGCAATAAAGAGATACCAACTGGCCCAAACAAGTACTCGCCTAAGCAGACGAGGGCAGGCACTGCGATCAACACGGTTATAACGTAAGACCAACTAGCCCAACAGTCGGTCCTATATACTAGTGATTCTTTTAGAACTTAGCTATTTCATTGGGATGTAGTCGCGTTCTGCAGGACCCAATAAACTTATTTTCCTCCTTTTTTCCTTCCTTCCGTGCTGTAGTTTTGTTACAAAGTATTCTATTTTAATGCGGTTTACGGCAAGACAATCAGGAAGGCTTAAAATTTAGTGGCCCGTCTAGCTTTTTTTTTTATCTGCAACGCCCAAAAAGAAGAAATAAGAAATAACGACAACCACGAAGTTATATACAAAGACGAATGGCTAGCGCCTATAAAACGTTGTTAAAAACTTTCATTGCCATGCGGCGTACCAAACGTGACCAGCGAGGGCTTGTAAAAGTGATAAAGGTTTATAATCACTTACAGTAGAGCACGTGTTGAAAACGACCCCCCTCCTGGCGTCTACATAACCGAAATTGCCGCTCCATGTTGTTTGCAACACTCCTCAATGGGTTGGCAGGGATGCTTGCAATTTTCCTAGAAATGCTGGCCTTTCATTCGTCCAGTGCCCCAGGTGTATCGCAATAGTCACGACCCTTCAGAAAACGCCATAAGGAGAAATCTGGGGACGATAGATTTGGTGACCACGGAGGCTATATACCTGCGGAATAAAGCGGTCCCTCAGAAAAAGCTCTTGACCAAATCCACACGGGACGGGCCATTAAATTTCCATACTTCCTTAAATATTTTGCCGCAAACCGCATTACAATCGAATAATTTGTAACAAAACCACAGCCCAATTTTTAAATTCTACAGTTCTAAAATAATCACCTTGTATCTTTCAGTACACATTGGATACTTTCTTTTGTGTGCAGCGTTCGTCATACCGACATGTTGATCGTAGTTTCCTTGTCTGCCTTGTCTTTGTGTCCGTATTCATTTGCGCTCATTTCACTTTAAGATCGTGCTCCAATGGCCTGCCTCTTGGTCATATGCTTGCGCATGGTTCTCCATTAGAAAGGTTGGGGGGGGGGGGGGGGGGGGCATGATTCGCCTCAGCGTCTCACCCCTTGAATTCAGTGACAATGGAGCGGATATCAAGGAAAACAAGCCTCGTAATGTATGCAAAAATGAAAGTTTTGGTCCCCGGCTTTACGTGGGTAAAGGTGTCAAGCAAACAGTTCTTGGAACGCCACATCAGGTGTCATCGGTCGCCATCATCGCCCAAAATCTGTATGGCCGTAACCCTGCCCTTTAAATAATGACGGGGCAGGACCGAATGAGGAAAGGTATGAGGCAGACTTGGCGGCCCCCTCCCCCTTAGGCGATTTAGGAGGGGGAGGGGGTGTTAAATGTAAACATCTTCGACAGATCTCTGTCAAAGATGTTTACGCTTATTAATAATAATTGTTGGGGTTTTACGTCCTAACACCACGATATGTTGATGAGAGATGCCGTAGTGGAGGGCTGCGCATGTTTATACAATCTGCTGTTCTTTATCGTGCGCCGACATCGCATAGAACACGGACCTCTAGCATTTCGCCTCCGTCGAAATGCGACCGCCGCGGCCGGGATCGAACCCGCGACCTTCGGGACAGCACCCGAGCACAGTAGCCACTGATGGAGTGGTTCAGATGCTCGAGCTTTAACTGGGGTTCGTCGGCCATGCCCAAAGTGTTTCCCGTTCCGGACGGTTTCAACCCTTTTAGACGCTTTGTACGCATTATCGCACGCCACTTGTTTTTGCTAGTTGTGTCGACTAGCGGTTAAGAAAGGGCAAGGTCGATACATCGACCTTTCGATGAATTGAACCTCCTGCGTGATAATTTTGTTTTCATTTCACTTCATTTTGCAGTGTACTTGAGTATGGTCGCTTTGCTGAAAGCACGACCATGTTCGGCGAATAGTTCGACGTGCCGCTTCACGCGAGCCACGATAAAACTATAATTTTTCTTTCCTCAAAATGAACATAACCGAAAACGAGTTAGCACTGTATTTCAAGCCTGATATTTGATTTTATTTATGCAAAAACAAAGCAGGAATGACTTGAGGATAAACAGATACTTAATTACAGTTTAATTAGGATTAATTAGTATAACACACATAAATCAACGTTTTATGGCATTGTTTTGTTAAAATAGAATAACGAGTGCTTTGAAATAATAGTGTGTCAATTTGACGCATTTATAGACAGTTCTTCATACGTGGCGTCTGAAAGTATTAATTACGTGAGAAAGATAAAAAGGCAATGAGCAGGCCCATGCACATCAAAGACACAGCGAGACGAGCGAATGGAAGTGACGCGGGGGCAAACAGGAGGCTTAAACGGGCAACGGCCACGCTGCTCTGATTGCTGCGTTAAGCGGGCGCTTACTCTTTCTTTTTTTGCTGTTTATTTGACTGCAGGCTAATAAGAGCCGCCGTTTGGCGCAGTGAAAGCCACGTGCAGGAAACAGCCGGCCGCCCACTTCGTTCCAGCTCATCGGGCACGTGCAGCAAAACAACGTCTATGTTTCCAACGTTGGAAATGTGCGGTGTGGCCGTGTTGGAGAAGTACGCAAGCTCTGTTTCAGATCAAACTTTCTGCTGTGTAGACACGGCGTCAGCGGCCAGTTGTAGTGTACATTCTTTGTTTCCGAGCGAGCCTTTGGAGGTCCATGACGTAGTATCGCCTGCGTATACGGTGTAGCCTGTAGGTCTGGTGTTTGATCTAGTCGTCAGCACAGATCGAACATTCGAGGTTCCTGCCCATGGTGCGGAGGAGGACCTACACTATATCGCATTTCCTGGGGCTGCTCAAAGAATCCCCCACACCTGACAGACACAGAAGTGACACCAACACACGTTGGAGCATTGTAAAGCGCTACTGTCCCCAGCTCTGATCGACCCGGTTGAACAGCCCACTGAGGCTAGAGGGGCCCTCGACTAAGGCTCCCCCCCCCCCCCCCCATAAGAGTGACTTAAGTTTCATTAAAGTTTTTCTATTCTGTTTTGTTCTGCTGGGCGAAATGGTTCATATTTGCAAGGAAAATTGGTTCCGCGCAAATTAAACAAAGACACAGAAGACACGGATTGTGTCTTCGGTGACCAGAAGGCACAGCAGACCTACCTTCAACTGCTACAGTAAAAATAACAGCATCTGAGGTTATGCGTTTCAGAACTGCGAGATGATTATGAGGCGCGCCGTAGTAGGAAACTGCAGTAATTTCGACCATCTGGTGTTCTCTAACGTGCACTGACATCGCACAGTACACGGGCCTCTACCATTTCGCCTCCACCGAAATGCGACCGCCGCGACCGGGAAAGAACTCGCGACCACAGCAGCTCAACTGCTACAATAAACGGGCAGCCAAACTCGTTATCGAGCAAAGATTCATGTGCAGTTTGTTATTTGAATGAGGCAGGGAGCAGCGCGTTTCCGTATCTTAAAGAGCGCAATACCGGAATTTCCGGTCGCCGTCCCGTGCGCATGCAACAACTCGGGGTCTCGTGACCTCAGTAGAAACGTCACGTAATGACGTCATCGGTAGAGAACTGCGCGCGTCGCTATAGACTCTGGTTCTGGCAGTAGAGTGATGCTGGCAAAGTAGTGAGAACCGGGGAAACGGCACGGCGTTGGTTACCGAATCCCTCCCCAGTGATACAGGTTAACCACTGGAACTGGCAAAAACGGCGATACTGACGCGGCTTTCATTCAGATATCAAGGCGGTGGTATGACCTCATAGGTGACGTTTCTGCGTACGTCACGTGACCCCGAGCTGTTGTAGACGCATGTGACGGCTACTGACAGTTCCGCTTTTGGCTCTTCAGGATATGGAAACACGCGAGCAGCAGCAATTATATCATGTCTTTCAAAGGAGCTCTCGCCTGCATTATATAGACTTAAATTTTCGCGTAGCTTTTCTTGAGGATTGTGCCGATGTCTATGTCGTTACCGTCGTTTTCCTAATTTCGTGTGCCTGACACACATTTTTCTTACAAATATTCGTGCTGACGAGTTCTCGCGCAAATAAATGGCGAAGTTGGGACAGCATATAAAACTCGGTCTGACAAAACCCGATTTTTGCGGATTTCCCGAGCTAACGATGAAATTTCCATTCCCCGACATGTACCCATAGATTCGGTGTTGTCATAAGCTAGAATTAACGCAGCTATCATGGCACCAAACCTGATTTAACGAAACTTTTCCGGAAATAAGTTAGCAAGAAATGCAGTGATTTCTTTTTAACTTTGACACGCGTTTTCGTTCGGGCGTGCACTGCTGATAGCGCTGTAACGATATCGCAGCTTTCGTACTCGGCCTGCTCGCACAATGACGCTATTCGTTCTGCCCGTTTTCGCAAATCACTTGAAGCTTGCCATAGCTTCAAGTGACCGTCTACTTTGCCTGTATCGCCCGGTCATGAGACGATTCATGTTCGGGCTGCCGAGGCGTGTATTAGTGGCAAATAAAATGCTGCGGTAGTGTTCGGGTATCGATACGTTGCAATTTTAGATATCGAAGGACCGAAAAAAATCCCTCTCTCGAATTTACGAACTTCCCGATCTAACGAAATAATTCGAGAGCGGTCATCACTTCGCGTAACGTCGAGTTTCTACTGTACTGGGAAGTTAGGTGTGCAGATGAGATTAACAAGTTTGCGGGGATAACGGGGCCACAGCGAGCACAAGACCGGTTTAAAGGGACACTAAAGAGAAACAATGAATCGGTTTAGATCGATAAATTGTGATCTCAGAACTCTAATGTCGTTAATTTCGCCATCGTAGGTTTATTGAAAGAGGAGAAAATAAAGTTCGAAGTTTTATTTTTAAATTTCGTGCCAAAATCTGCCCGCGTGACGTCACGGATTTCAAAGTGTATTTATCGTATTTTAGCGCCATTGGCTCAACAAAATTACCCCGAACATGGTATGTTAAGTCTATGGCCCCCTCAGAGGACAATGTACATCATTTTTGCCGATTAGGAACTATACGTAGCCCCTAGTAAGCGCCGTCAAAACGTGTGTCGTCACGGCGAATGGTGCGAAAACTTCAAGGTGGCGTCGCCACCCACACTTCGTTTTTGCGTGTTTTCTCGATTACTAAGCGTCTTCTCGCAGCAGGCGTGGTGTTTTTGGTATCGTGAAACAGTACTTTACTGATATGAGAAAAATCGTTTTGCTCTTTAGTGTCCCTTTAACTTGGCAAAAGATGGGATAGGCCTTTGCGCTGAAGTGGGCTTAGTCATGATGATGATGACGATGATGGTGGCAGCGGAATAACTTTTCCGGTAACTGAGGATCACTACCTGGCGAGAAGTGTCTCAACATTTTCGAGTTGAGGACTATCGTTTCGCGAATTTCTATTGCATTTTATTACCATCTTAATAGGCATGCACATTTCGAAACTATGCTCCTTACGTCTCTTTTGTTCATCTACCCACACCACTCGTCTCTGCATTTGAAGAACACCTATTTCATATCTTCAATACCGGCTGAGAAGTGCGGTCGTGACAATATTGTCGATGCTTCGGGTGATAAATTAGCAGTTATATTGTTGCGTGGTTTTATGACTGCGAGTTATATGTTGCACTGGCGTAGCTAAGGTGGCGGGAAAGAAGGGGGTTCAACCCCCACTTCTGAAGTAAGTTTTGCATGTGTGTGATATACATACACGCCCACATACAAACACACGCACGAATACACATAAATGTAGGTTGAACCCTCCAGCCCCCTTCCCCCCAAATATTTCCGGCTATGCGCCCGACATGGCACGTGGTTTAATATGATTACGAGGAATTAAGCTGAGCTAAAGAAACACACAAAGAGAAATTACTACTAATAATTGTTGGGGTTTCACATAAAAAAACAACGATATGATAATGGGGGACGTCGTAGCGGAGGGCTCCGGAAATTTCGAACATCCGTGTTTCTTTAACATGCGCCTAAATCAAAGTACACGGGCCTCAAGCATTTTCGCCTCCACTGAAAATGCGGCTGCCGCGGCCGGGATACAAAGAAAAATTGGAGGGGGGGGGGGGGGGGGGGGGGGGAAGAAGGTTATGTTTTTTTTTATAATTCGTACCCTTTCATGTTATGTGTGACAGATATCACAACGACGAACTGATTGACTGATTGAATTCGAGTTCGTATCCACTAAACAATCAAAGTGAGTATTGACCCAGAGCTTCATTCAACAAACATTTGATTACATATCGCTTAAATAGATCTTAAAGCTCTATATCCTCAAGTTTTGTGTTGAGGGAAGAGTGTTTTGAAGGAGAGAGCAGCGTTTTTGGTATTTGTGGAATGTAGTCACGTAGGACCTTCAGTTTCCTGTTCCGGAAATGAAACGAAAAAAATTCTAAAGTCCCGGAATGTTGCTTCCTCTTCTAATTTGCGTCACTACGCAACTCAGTATTCAGAAACTGCTCTTTCGCATCTCATTGTTTAACCGGAATCCGCCAACGCTCTCCCTTGGCACGTAGTGTGAGAGAAAACAATATAAAAGGATGTCTAAAAAATAAGCACGAACAAAAAGATTCTGATGTCCGGGTATTACGAGCGGAAGTTCGCAACGGCATCCGCTGACGTCTACCGTGTCACTGGGGCAGGATAATTCTGTCGCCATTTTGTTTCGTCTTTGTGCATTTCTTTTGATCTCGCCTGTCGTCGTAGCGAACTATCAGCCAAGGCTGCTTTTACGCTAAGGTCAGCTGCTCACGCTATTTCACGCACCACGGAAACACGCACACGCAAAGGATCGCGTGGGACCTTCAGTCGCTCGCATGCGGTGTGAAACAGGCGCGTCCGTATAACAGCCGCCATGACGCAGTCGCAGTTGCGGGGTGACGTCTGTTATCGCCTCTGACAGGACAGGTGCATGCATCACGTGACTTTCTCGCAGCCAATAGCGAGGAGGGGCGCGCAAAATCTCCCCCGGAGAGAGTAGAGAGATTCCGTCAGTGTCGAGTTTTTTGTGGCCAGTTTGTACAGCCGGCTGGCGAGCACAGCACGCCGTGAAACATCCTGTTTGAGCTTTTTGTGCAGGGGAAAAAGCTTTTCTTTTTGTCGTCTGCAGGCAACACGCTGTGTAGCAGACGCCGTTTTGCACACGCTTCTCTCGGTGATTTGCAGACTGCTGCGCTAGCCATTCTGTTCTTCTCTAGATGAGCTCGTTTCTCAAGTCGCCTGGCTTTACTGAGGCAAGTTTCTCTGTTCTGGACTTGTAAACACGCTTGTCTTAGACATTTGGTGACTTTCTGCGGACTAGATCGTCCCTGTTTCGCTCGTCGAAACGGGCCGTTTTACGATTCTAAGTTCCGGAAGAAGCTCTTCGCCCTGCCCGTCATCGACCGTATTTTCTTCAGAAAACCTTGCGCGAGCTATTGGGGAATACGGAGGGGCAATTTTGAAGGCGCCAAGGACTTAATTTCGTCGTTGTCATGTGCTTGGCCCGCGGGTGCGGTGTTTGTTCGTAGCCGCGTCGCGATGGCAGTCTGCGCTTCGTCCCGCCCAATGCTGACCGTCTCCTGATTGAGGGAACTGACCTCTGAACCGTGTGCTTTCACGGACTGGACCTTGTGATGATCGTCGCACGTCCAAGCAAGACAAGTCGTAAGTATCACAGAATTTTCATTTCTTTCATATTCATAAAGATGGTTTGCTCTGACGTCACTGAGAGCAGTATGTCGTAGTACCAACGCGATGGGGACGCGAAGTTCGTGATTTCAGGTTAATGTCATCAACACATTGCCTGCAGGCTCTTTCGCTATTCATTCACACAGGCCAATAACTTTGCGCTTGTGCAACTTTTCACTTTGCGACGTGCGCTTGTGTCGTCGTTTTTTCTTCCTTTGTCCCTGTCCGTTAGTGGGACCCACTTTTTTCATGAAGATCAATAACTTTCCGGCGGCGTAGTTATCACTTTGAAGCAGATCAAGCGCCACGTGATAATGCTGCCAATTGACGTCATCAAAACCGCCATGCTGGAGTACCATTACGTTAACCATCTGCGTTCCTGACGTCACGGGCAAGCTATCAATACAACCGTATGCAACTACTTGTCCGTACATGAGAAGGGATGTCTTCTAATCGTTGACATAAGTTAGAAACAAAAAAAAACCTTGTAAGGGTGACCAGAAAAGTGGGCCATGTCATTTGTGCATGTTGTAGTTATGGTCACAATTACATCACCCATTTTTGTTCTTCGTCACGCTAGGTGTGATGAAAAGCTGCTGATGCTTTCTGTAACTGATGCCTCTCTCAACACGGTGACACTCAGCATGTGTTGTATCACAACCCTGCGCATACCTGTTTGTAGGGAAAGGGACGCACAATCCAAGCCACGAACGCCTTTCTTGGCGTCTTACGCCTGCCAGGACTAGTACACTTTCTTTGACTTCTTGTCAGGTACCTGAGCTTGCTTCGGGTAGCTGACTTCTTCAGGTAGTTGATTCATGACTCGATTCATGTAGCTGACTTCTTCATGTTGTTGATCAGGGTCTAGCTTCTATGTTCAGGGTAGTTCCTTGCTCAGAGCTTTTTCTTTGTTTACTTTCTTTCCCGCCTGACCCATGTCCGTTCTAGCGTCTCGTCCGAGCTAGCGAAAAGAGAGATTTCAAAACCAGAAAGTAGGGAACAGCTGATGTTCTCATTGCCAGTTATCCCACATTTCGACTTCTCTCTATCGAAAAGCGATCGATAAACTTGATGCAGGTCTACGTCAGCCAAGTTCCAACGTACCTCTATGACAGTGATATAAGAGAAACGTCTCACATGAAAAGTTTCTCTCTAAGCAGATGATAATAAAACTCCATATCGACTGAAGCATTTCGCTGAGCCGCCACCTGTGTTTGTCTTCACAGGAACGCTGTATACGACTTGGCGAAACCAAAATTTGTCTGACTTATGTTCGCAAAAACTCCTGGCGCCTGTGTGCCACAGAAATTGGGCAGGCTTCACTACGCACCACTGGTCCACCTAAAATAAAGAATATAACACGCGGGAGGCAAAGATCAATTAGGATTTCGAAACAGATATAACCAATGATTGACAAAAATTTTAATGAATCGTCCGGAGTATCCCAGTGATAAATACCGAGGCCGCACGTTTCATCTTCATTGGTCAACCAACTGTACGGAGTGCTTCGGCAGCAATATATCTTTATTTTTTTTCCTTCAATAAGTGGAAGTTGACGAAGCGCTCTTGTATAAACGAACTCTGCTCAGATAATTAATCTCAGTATGAAGAGTCTCACACTACACATCGCAGCATCACATCTGAAGGTAATTAGACGACACAATGTAAGGAAACAGACCGATCCCAATTGTCATTAATTTTGACGTCAATCGTGCTGAATTAAATTGCAATCTGGTAACAAAGCACGTTACTTTATCTCATTTGCACCTGTATATACAGTGTAATAGATTATGAGTTCAGTTACGAAGGGTGTTCTTGGTTAGGTTGTTGAGTGGAGGCGCACAAGTGTTTGCCACTGCTCATTAGCAGAAAGCAAACATAGTTTTTGGTTGTGCGTTCGCATCTGCTGCCCGTGTTTACGCCGAACGATGCAGACCGGATGCTTTGTTGCATACACTTTTGTTTCCTTTTGAAAGTTACTGATGCGTTTATGTCAAAATACTCTTTTAACCGGAGCCTTACCGCTGACGGCGTGAAACAGGTTTCGTTCACGGCTTCACGCTGTTTACAGCCTGAGCTTTTTATTGGTACGAGCAGCGAGTGACACTGTGTTCTCTGTTCCAAGCACTTCCGGTTTTTCGAATATTCAAAAAAGGTATTCTAAACAATGAAACTGGTACAAAATCAATAGTTATGGTTCAAGTAAAGAGTTATATCGGCTACATACGATATCGAAGCACAAGTTTACTTACGATAAGGCCTATTAACTGTCCGGATAATTGATTAAAATGAACTGAGTGAATTCATTGAAAGTGCTAGCATACGTACGGCTTTCTTGTGACCAGCTAGGATCGTAGCGGCACCTGGCGGAGCAGATCTCAACCACACGCTTCCTTCAACGTAGCCTCTGAGATTCGCTTCAGCAGCGCGACGAAACGCGAAGTTAGCCCTTAGGGGTAGACGAACGCCGAGGTGCGAGTGTAGCTACCAGACACCTAAGTCAAGGGTGAGGGTCACCTTCAATTTGTTTTCGTTATTACGTTGCACTTTTGATGCCCATGGGACAAATACTTCGGCAACAGAAAAAGTTTGACGTGAATCAAATGCAGTAGAGCTCCTATTCGAGTCACTTTCTATGATTGACTGACTGATTTATTCCTTGATTGAACCATGTGTTTAATCACGTAATCATCAAAAAATATAATTATGTCATCAGAAGGACAAAGCCTTTTCCAAGACTTTGGCAATCCTTTCATTGATTGATTGATTGATTGATTGATTGATTTATTTATTGATTGATTGATCGATTGCAGTTTACATTCAGGATTGGACGAAACAATCGTTCTAAACATCATCAAACACAGAAAGTGCTGTGCCAGTTAGGCCACTTTCACCAAGAGCAAAATTACGCAACAAGGACCGGCTGCGCAACCACTTTGCCAAGTGAGGAGGAATAATAATAATAATAATAATAATAATAATAATAATAATAATAATAATAATTGTGGGGGTTTTACGTCCGAAAAACACGATATATGATTATTAGAGACGCCATAGTGGAGAGCTCCGGAAATTTCGATCGTCTGATGTTCTTTAACGTGCACTGGCATCACACACAGCAAACGGGCATCTAGATTTTCGCCTCCATCGAAATGCGGCCAGGATTCGATCCCGGGACCTTCGGGTCAGCAGTCAAGCCACATAGCCGCTAGAACACCGCAGCGGGTAAGATAAGGTGGAAATGTGGTATTCATGATTACTTCAACACACAAGCGCGCCCGTTGTTTGTCGATTGCGCAGTTTCACCTCGTCTTCTACGCCGTATAGATCAGCCTTGTGTTTTTAAGAGAATCCACATTCAGTTGACTGTGAGTCTGCGCTCATAAACCAACATGTACTATTTGTCTACTCCAACAATATGTCCACAAAGCCCCAAAAATAGGATGCTTCATAATACAATTTATCTCCAAGTTATTTCTGCCATAACAACTGGAATGTTTCGTAAAAAAATGTTTGGTTGAAACGGCAGTTGTGGGGAAAGACGTCATGAGTTTAGTCTGATAAATGATCGATCGACGGCTATATGTCGTTAATTTTGCAATCATAGGTTCAGTATGAGAAGCGAACTTGGGCTTCCGCCAATCTATCTTCTTGCAAATAGCCAAAGACTGGAACGACCTGTCTCCCCACGCCGTGCTGAACTCCCCGCTCTGCCATTAAAAAAAAAATGTGTCGAAAGAACAGTCCCTAAGTGTGCACATCTGATGTAATACCTTTTAATCAGAGGCCTTTGAGGTAACAAAAAGACTTTTACTATACGATAGCAACAAAACAGAGATTCCAGGCGCATTTTTGATGTCGGCGTCGCCGTGCGGTTCCGTATAAAGTCCAAGGTGCGATAACATCACCCCACACGTCATGCGGGCAGCCAACGATCGCGGCTCAAGTGTGAATGAAACGCGCCGGCTGTCTTCGTCGCGCGAAAGGCCCATGGAGCGTCTCGGAGGAAGGACTGCATGACTCAGGCAGGAACTGCGTTCTTTGAACATCTTGACAGGGATCAGCAGACGGCTGATGCCTTTCTGCGTGCTCTGTTCTCACTGATGTTCGCGTTGAAGTGATGAATAGCACGAAGGTCACCTCGATGGCTACACCGTGCCGGTTTCCTTAGGCCAGCGTTTTGTTGAGTTACGACAGGTCGGACGCTAAATGAGTGAGCTGCTGGGCTCTCTTAGCGTAACATTCCAATGTGTTGCCATCGCGTTCATCGCTTCGCCCTTGCGACGAAACAGTGATTCGTTTGAAACGTAAGTAAAGGTCGAAGTTTGATTCCTAACAGCAGGGCTGTTTAAGCCGAGCATTGGTCCGTGACTCGTGTACGGAAATGATGATGATCATCATCATGAACCAGCACGCGATCTCCTCGTCCTCTTCCTTATCTTCTGCTTTGCTCCCAAAACACGCGCGCCGATTTCTCCTGCGTGGGATGCATAACCCTGATGGGCGAGAGAACAAGCACAGAGAGAGAGAGAAAAAAAGGAGAGAAAGAAAGAGAGAGAGTGATATTCTTGGCGAAAAAAATTCCTTGGCGAGGCGAGATTCGAACACGTGTCCTCACGATCCTAAGGCGACCTTCGTAACCAATCGGCTACCCAGGCCAGCTAGCAGAGTATAGCATAACCTTGTATAGTATAGTGTAGCAAGGGAATGGGAAAGGAAAGTGAAGGTGAGGAGGATGGAAATGAGGAGGGAAGAACGAGTACAGAGAGAGATAGAGAATGACAGAGAAAGAGAGAAAGAGATAGAAAGAAAGGGAACAAAGAGAGAAAAATATACAAGTCGACAGAACGACTATAGAGAGAGAGAAAGAAAGCAATATGGAGGAGAACTATGCTATGATCGACCCAGCTTTGCGCGACTTAGTGCAAGCGAAGTGCAAGCTAAGTGCAAGCTAAGTACAAGCTGCGCTAAATTTTTGTATAGCTGCCTCTTTAACGTGAGCCTTAATCCACTTAGAGGAACGTTTTTACGCCACAATTCTATCGCAACGCAATCGCTGAATCCGCTACTTCGTTCACGGCATCGGAATGCTGTATCCACTTAAATAATCTGGTGAGAAAGCGAGTGTACTCCCCTCGTTGATGTACAATACACTGTAGTTGAAGACTGCATTATAGTGTAAACTGTAAAAATAACAAAATGAACTTAAAGCGCACGCTTTCAAAGTGGTTGCAATGAGGGAACAAATCATCATCATCAAGTCTAATTATATGCCCGCTGTAAGACCTTTCAAAGCTCTGTGCAATCACTTCTATCCTGCTTTAACCGAGCTAAGTTTAGACTTCTCAACTTAATTAAACTGTGCAGCAATGTTGGATAAACTATGCGACTGTTCACATGTGTGTACTTGCTGCTTGGTGCCGGCAAAAAAAGAAAACGCTCAATCACTCTCTGCTGCGGTCTATGTAACTGCGCGCAAAAATTGTACCGGCTCTTCTGTTGACCGAGAAAGTTCATCGCTTAAGGGCGAGTAAATTTTATACGAGATCCTTTTGTTTTTTCTTTGCAGTGAAGCTGTGTTAGTCTAGCCTGTGCCGTTGTCGTCATCGTAGTAGTAGTAGTAGTAGTAGTAGTAGTAGTAGTAGTAGTAGTAGTAGTAGTAGTAGTAGTAGTAGGCGTCAGGCAAGTCACGTGACCATAGGGGAATGAATGAAGAAATGTAAGCAACCTTGTTTCGCGGTGAACAACGAGAGATGGGCATCTCACCTCTCCCGACCACACAACTACCATCGTAACCGCCTCCCAACTTTAATCACGCTTACACGACATTTAGGCTCACGCTTATACAGCATGCATTTAGCCGTGACACTGTTCAGTTTTAAGGGTTCCTGGTTTCAGCGTTACATTTAAACGTTACGTCACTTTTTTATACCAGAATACCAACAAAGAATCACGCAGCAAGTCAAATTCTGGTTCTAGTCGGTTCCAACCAGATTTCTCATTTCATGTCGTCTGATCATCGCAGCTCTCGACAGCGCTCATCATGCATACGAGTTCCCCGAAACTATACACCGCGCCGAGCTAACACACGCACGCACGCACACGTGCACATGCAGACTCACGCAAACATGTTAAACGGAGCCACGCGCGTATGAGTGACTATAGAGTGCGTCACTGACGTGCGACACCATGGGGCTGTATGCGCATCTGCCGACGTCTGCGTCGCATGCTGGTCTCGTTTTTTTTTTTTAATTTTTTTTCGCGACCGTCCGCAATGTGCGCGTTTTAGTACCTTGAGTTCCGCGGCTGGTGCGTCGTCGCGCACCTGCGTTTAACGAGCCAGCCAACCACGGCGCCTGTTGCACTTGATTTCGCTCTGTTTTTCCTCCTAAGCGCACACGCGAGCTCCCGCTGAAGGCTTAGCGACCAGGTAACGGGGAAAAGCTCGTTATGTAAGTCGAACTTCGAAGTGTAACATCGAGCTTAACTGAACGCAGCTGTCATGCAGACTCCTTGCCTCTTGCTCTACCAGTTTTTTTTTTTTTTTAGTCTGGAATAATGTTTCAATTGATTGATGCCTATTTCTAGGAAGCGTAATTTTGCGCAGCCATCTTGGAAAGAACATAATAATAATAGCATCTGGGGTTTTACGTGCCAAAACCACGATATGATTATGAGGCACGCCGTAGTGGAGGGCTCCGGAAATTTCGACGATCTGGTATTCTTTAACGTGCACTGGCATCGCACAGTACGCGGGCCTCTAGCAATTCGCTTCCATCGAAATAAGACTGCCGTGACCGGGATCGAACTCGCGACCTTTGGGCCTGCTGCCGAGAACCGGGACCGCTACACCACCGTGGCGGATGGTGGAAAGAAGAGGTGGTGTCTGACCATATTGATTGAGGAGCTGTTTACACAAGTGTACAACCAGGATCGCGGATTGAAATTCGAAGCACTGACCAAATTAACGATGTTTAGGAGCGGGTCGCATGCGAATTGAGACACTTCCCATTTATTTTGCTGCGAGCGCTAAGTAATACAATTGTGGAACTTACGTAGGAGTCAGTTTCAAGGTGTAAAGACGTCAGGCTGTTCACCTCACTACGGCCTGCCTTTGGTCCCCGAATTTCTGAGGGTCAAGGTGAGAAGTTAACAGTACTTGGAATGCAACATCAGGGCTCCTCGGCCGCTATTATAGTCAAAGACCTGCGTTGCCGAAGCCCTCCACTTTAACCAATGACGGGACAGGTCAGACTCTGCAAACGTATGGGGCAGACTTCGCGCCCCATCCATTCCCTTAGCTGACTACAGGAAAAGCAGCCGCGCCCCATTCGCAGGCCTGATGTGGAATCAGCTTGCACAAGACAGGGTAGATTGCAGATGATTGGGATTCGTCTTGCAGTAGACATAAAGTAGGATGATCATGATCACGATGATGACGGTTGCATGGGCACCTAATCCGTGGCCTAAATCATTTGGGGGCCGCGGGGGTCCTGACCCCCCATGTGATCAGGGTGGGGAGAAACACACCTTGCAAGCAGCTCTCCTGGAGATTTAGATTTCGAGCACCATTTTTGAATTGTTTGACTATTGAATGTAGCACACTCTCGGTATAACCGACCCTGAAATCTGCAAATGTTTATTATGCTTCGCTTTAAAATGCAAAGTAAGTAACGAATCCCCGATCAACTACCGCTGTTCATCTATGCCGATGGTTTATTGAAAGCCATTGACGATGACGAAGCATGAATCCGATCGCTGGACTGTGATTATGCTAATTTTTTAAAGAAAATAACCGGGAAACACGAACATTCTTTACGAGCAAGTTATCCCGCTCTACTGTTGACCCGCAGGTCGCGGGAGCGAATTCCGACCGTGGCGGCCGCATTTTAGATGGAGGCGAAAATTCTTGAGACCCGTATGCTTAGATTTAGGTGCACGTTGAAGAACCCCAGGTGGTAGAAATTCCCGGAGCCTTCCACTACGGCGTCTCTAATAGTCATAGTGCGGTTTTTGGGATGTTAAATCCAGAGAATTACATATATATTACAAGTAAGTTTTTGTGGCACACTACCAGGTATACAAGACGGGGAACCGATCTCCAGCTGAAGCTAAAGAAAATTTGTAAGCTGTACCTTACAGCTTAATAGAAAGAAGGTATTAGCGCTTTAACTTGATAGTTTAACCCGAGTGATCTAGTAACTAGATATCACACCATCTCCCGCTAAAGGGGACCATGAGGCGATGCGAAGCAGTGTTTCGGCGTGTAGAGCCCGCGTTTCAGAGGTGGAGTGGTGAAAGGGAAAGGGGAGAGGGGAAGTGGAGAGGGGGAGGGGAAAGGGGAGAGGGGGCGAGATGGGAGGGGAGAGGTGGAGTGGAGAGGGGAATGTGAAAGGGATATGAGAGGGGAAAGGGAAGGGGAGAGGTGATGTGGAGAGGGAAAGGGGAGAGAGGGAGTGGAGAGGGGAAGTGGAGAAGGTTTGCGCATGCGCAGTAAGGGTGGTCACGCCGCACACCACCACCACCGGAATGAACTTCGCTATACGATGCTTCACATCTAAAACATGATAAAACGCCCCTACAAGCCACATATAAACTAACTTCCCCAACATACCTTTATACTATTGGCTGCTCAATGCTGTTAGGTCAAGTTTCTCGACCTAGTGGCCTATGCTCGCTTTTTATTTTATTTTGAAAGCATGATTTTAATTCTATATAATTAAATTTAAACGTACATTTGTAATTTGTAAAAAAAATGGCCGCCTTGGCAAGATGTGTCCCCCCCCCCTTTTTATTATTCTGCATTTACGCCACTGCACCTAATGCTTCGAACACACGATCATTCCCTCGAGGAAAATTCGCCACAGTTTTTTTTTGTCGTGTATAGGTAAATGAGTTGCAGCAACTTCGAAGTACAGACCGTGTGAGGTGCATGTGTGCGTTGTTGCCTTTTATAGTATGAGGGTGACGCCAAGGGGATTTCAGCAGCTGCTCCTCGACAACAACAAAACTTGTTTCACCTGGTTTCGCTTCTTTTCCCACTTTTCCTCTAATACGTATGTGTTTGCTCAGCAGGCTTTACCCTAGCAAGAACAAAACAACACAATTAAATATCTGTCGCATAAGCAGAACCTCGCACCGTGCGTGGGGAGCGTATAATTTGAGGAAGGGTGTATACGCGGGTTTAGAAAGCCAGTTTATGATCCAAACGCAAAAATTCAAAATTATGTTTCGGGGAAATCATCGTCTGTTTTGTTAACTGAGTAAACACTGTGACGTTGACAGCCTTTTCCGTAACAACTGCGTCAAAACGTTTTCGGTTTAACGTCAGCAAGTGATCACGGCGCTGTGCTTTATACATTGAGCCATAATGTGCTTCGGCTCTCATGCGAACCCGGGCCTATATTCCCAAAAAAGCTTCTCACACTAAAAATGTTGGTTAGAGAGCACGTTTGCCAGTCCTTATTGAACATATCATTGGCCGAGGCTCTCATAATCTCATCCATTGCAGTTAGGATTTATAGATAAACGGCTCTGTTAACTCGGCAATTGGCCATTGGGCCGTGTTCGCAATACTTTCCCTTCGTGAGCAATCTGCCATTGAACAGCTGAAGTTCACTGACGACACGTCTAGCTTCAGGATTGGTTGAAATTGGCCAATACGAACAATTCCGTATCGTATTCACGAACAGATTATTGCGTTAGAAATCTTCATAAGAGTATCACTCCAGTCAGGGATTGATGTTTGGCAAAAGCGTACGTCCGATTATAAACATCTCTTGCTAAAGACAGTCATTTCGAATTTCCTTCGATGGGAGCTTGGAAAAAAACGAACGCACGTGGAGGCCATCGAATCGAATGACTAAGCCTACATCCGGCGGTATTACGTAAGAGCGTAATATGACAGAAGGTGATGGATCGGTCTTAATCGCGACGTTTAGATAGCGTGCCGAATATAGTGCGTATATACATACCTGGGGCCCGAATTCACAAAAGTTCTCTTTCGTAAGTTCGTTCTCCCGTTGCTGAGCCAGCTTCGCTAATGATATGTCGCGCATCGTGATTGGTTGAAATATTATCTCAGGAAAATTTTTAGCATAAGACACTTTTGTGAATACGGGCCCTGAAGCCCGCATTCACATAGTTTTTCGCAAGTACTTTTTTTCACCACAGACCTTCTGTAATAAAATGTCCAACGATACAACCCGTGCTGAGAAAAACAACTTTTGTTACGCTCAAGTTGCCGCATATAGGGAAATGTGACATATTGTCAAAGACAATCAGCGATGGCAAACACAGTTTACCAAATGCAGAAGGTCAACAGCGCGCTAACTGTTCATTCGTGTGGTCAAAATCAATTGTCAACTCTCACCAATACGGTGTTCTTGATAATCAACTGCGTAGACTTCGGCGACGTCAGAGCCCAGATGTCAGAAAGAGTTGATAAATTTGGCCCATTATATTGAAGATGAATTGAGCGGGGTGTGATAACGAAATACACTGGTGAAGCGGATAAAATGATAAAAGCAACGCTTTCGATCACGCTGCAACATAACGAGAAAGAAATAGCGTGGCAATATATGCCCGTGACGTCACCAGCCGCCATAGTGTAACGCAGCAGGTGTTCGCTCCTTGTCAGTGCACCCATCAATCTTCGGCAACCCTGTGTCGATACCATATATGGCTAGTGCGACTTGAATGTATACTACGTCGCTGCTACCCGTCGCAATGCGATCGATGAGCGCGTGTTACTGTGACACATCTTCAATCTACAACTGCTCCCCGGTCCATTAGTTATGTCGCCCTCAGCGTCATAAGTTCGTCATAAGTTGTTCAAGGCATTCCTCATTATTCTAGATCATGCGGAAGGAGCGACATAGCACACCTATTGAATGAGCGGCGAGATTCTGCTGCACCGAATTAGGCCGTTTGTGAAGGCGGAAGCATAATATAGAGTTAAACCGTCGAAATTTTCGCCTGCCCACCCTTCGCCCCCCTAAGAGCAAACATAGTCAAAACACAACGCAGAAGTGCCTCGTGTCCCTGCCCCCTCGAAAGGACTCACTTGCAGTGGGTGCCCCCAGTAAAAAAAAAAAAAAATTTTTAATCCTGGCGCCGCCCCTGCCATCGGCATTGCTCAAGAAAGTTGTTCTTCGCCAGTGTGTCTCTGTATCAAATGGCCCATCGCTTACGTATTTATGATTTTAAGGCATAATTCCCCAGGGAAAAATTCGCCCCCCACCGGAAGGAAATCGTGAAATGTGGTGTAAGCGGACATACGCCTACTTAGGGGATAAGAGCTGTGATGTATCAGGTTGCCATCCCTCTTGTTCTGATGATGATACTGTCATCTCCACTCGAAAGCCTATAAGGAAAAATACAATGTACACTCGATGAAGGCTCTTCTGTCCAAGTCATAGGAGACACGGTCGCTTAATCGTGTCTTCTTCGTCTTCTTCTTTTTGAGAAACTTTCACCCTATCGTATAGCCGTTGTCGATCTGTTGTGGCAGATACACCGTGCGTGCGCGCGCGCGCGCGCGTGTGTGTGTGTGTGTGTGTGTGTGTGTGTGTGTGTGTGTGTGTGTGTGTGTGTGTGTGTGTGTGTGTGTGTGTGTGTGTGTGTGTGTGTGTGTGTGTGTGTGTGTGTGTGTGTGTGTGTGTGCGTGCGTGCGTGCGTGCGTGCGAGTGTGCGAGTGTGTGTGTGTGTGTGCATGCGTGACTTGGCGAGAGACACCTGCATTCTCGCGTGAGTCAGAGACGAACCAATTCCACCGGTCGCCCCGTAACAAGTGGTTCTCAGATTCACATCCCACGGGTATACGGCGCTCACCACGCGTCGTACGGAGAACACGCTGTGATGACGCAGTTTGGTTGTGACACAGCTCGCATATATAACTCCGGGGAAAACAGGAAAACGATTTCGCCGCTTCGCGGGCAAAACGCATGTGCGCAGGAAGCATCACCGACGAGCACCGGTTGATCTCCGGCCGCTCTGTCGAAAACTGCCTCGTCGTCCCAAGGGTCTATGAGAGTGAGTTTGCTTGCTTATCTTGATCATATAACCTAGTTAAAAAGCCGTACTTCAGGTGATCAACCAAGCTAAGATACCTAGCATACCATAGAATCTTTATCTGCATCTTATCTCGTATCAACTCATTTTCACCATACTTATTTTACGTATGACCCGCCATGGTGGTCTAGTGGTTGTGGTCCGTGTCCCCCCTCCCCCGAAATTTTTTTCTACCGTGGTATACAGAGCACAAAATGACACTCGACCACACTTACCTGCCCAGACCCCACGTCGGATCAAGGGCGTGCCCCCCCCCCCCCCCCGAAATAAATTTCTGCCTACGCCACTGGTTGCGGTGCTCGACTGCTGGCCCGAAGGTCGTGGGATCGAATCTTTTTGGCCGCATTTCGATAGCGGCGAGATGCTTGAGGCCCGTGTACTTAAATTTAGGGGCCCGTTAACCGGGTGAGCGAAATTTCTGATACCCTCCACAACGGCGTCTCTCATAATCATATCGTGGATTGGGGATGTAAAACCCCAACAATTATTTATTCATTTGCGTATGTGTTTGTGCCCAACGAAAACAAATATTTAATGTGAGATTTCGGTACAGGACTGGCCTTTATCAGCAGTAAGCTTACGATTTCAAAGACGATAGTCTTTCTTGGGGAACTTAAACGCAGAAATTTTGGTCTGTCTGTCTTTCTGTTTGTCTGTCTGTCACCCGATTCAGCCACCCGGGCAAAGTTTAACCACTAGAGCCCAGCCATCTTGAACTGGTACTGCCGCTCATACTTATGAACGTTGTCGATCAAAAAGCAAATATTACGCATATCTGAGACGCAACATCAATACGTAAGTGTTAGGTGGTGTGTTCCTTTACTAGAAAATACATAGCTAAATAATTCTAAAGACCCTTATGTTTCTTAGGCTGTGCCGATAATGCTAGTGTTTCTAAGGCTGCGCCGAAAATGCGACGCTATGAGCCAGATGCGGCGGTTCAACATAGAGGAGGAGGACTCGTGTAGTATGGCCCGTAAGGCCGGCACAAGACTATCGTCTTTCGACGACATTTGCAGCGAAGCACGCGGATACGCGGCCAATTTTTTATTTAATAACCACCGGATTCGGAGTCTTCACTCGGCTTTATACGGCTTTAGGAGTCCCGTCGAACAGCCTTGAAGTTCACACAATGCTGGGGAACATAGCTGCGCTGCTGCGAGTACGTCATTTACTGTTCTTAATTACATATTATACTGTTCTTAATTTCTAAATCCTAATTGAAATTAACCGCTTTTGTCCACTTTTTTTCCTACACGCAACGCAAAAAATTATTTCAGAAGTCAGATGCGTCTGATTACCGTGAAGAGCAAGAAATTATGGCTTTTTAGGATGTATGGACGGGTGAGCACATGACTTTAGAAACGCGAGCGCAGGTGAGGTCAAGATTTCCCAGCATTTTTTGTGAACACCAGTACAACGTAACAAGGGGCATCAGCGGCCATCTTGGAATTCACTGTAAACAGTGCGGCTGCAATCCAGAATTTAGCAAATGCGAAGTGTTAGCCACCAACCGGAATCAACTAACGCGTGAAATAATTGAGGCTCACAAAATTGCCATGTTAAAGGATAGATGTGTTAGCACTCCCTCTGTTTTATTAACTGACAAGGAAATTGTGTATCTCTCTGCTGGCGATTCATGGTAGCCATTGGTGTCATGCGCTCAAAGCTTTTTATATCGGAGTTGTTTTATCATTTTTCGTTTTCCTTCTTTCTTCTGTTGTCTGTTCTTGATTTCTTTGACGTTGGCTGATACGTGGATATGTATTTATTTACGTTGTTCGCCGCAATAAACTTCAGTTGCCAGTCAGCGCTACGTGTGGTTTTATGTGTGCCTATTTTTGTCCTGGTCCTCGCGCTGTTTCCTCCCACGATATTTAAAGCAGTCGCAGTTTCTCGTTACATACATGCACTGACTAGAGATGATGGCATTGATTCAAACTATGGTCTAAGAGATTCTCTTGTTTCATCACCCTTCTTTCAAACGTGTATGTTAACTGCGAAGGGCACCTGCCACTTGAGCACTACATTCTTGATAACAAAGCAGTGACTACATAGAAGCACTCATCCGATCTGAACTCGTACATATATTTATTGATGACAGTGACCTGGTATACGATGTTCCAGAGTTCTTTGTGTTCTTACTAATCGTCTCACTACAAGGGACCTCGACACCGTCATTGACCCAACGTCAGCAACCTTGCTCCAAACTGCCGCGTCTACTTCTCGCCTGTGTTTGCACAGCATGGGAGGTGACTCACGGTTTACTGTCGCTTCCCTCAGCAGGTTCGGAGATAACGGACAACACCCGTCTTCTTACTTCTTTGACTCCCACGGCTACAGCAAGTGCCGAATGCTAACTGCAAGCCAATATCTCGCTCAGTGATAACACCAGCAGCTGGTGGATGAAGCGCGCGATTCACAAGGAAGCACAGACTTTGTTTTCGGAATCAGGATGTGATGACGTCACATGGGGGATTCGGCGATGCGCACGGCAAGGTTACACAAACCCAGGAGCACAATGTTATCTTGCACTGCTACACGAGAAAGCGCGCGCAGCGCGCGCGCATACCCCGTGGGAACTACAGCACACTGTGTTTGCTATCGGCGCGTTGTTGGATCTTGCGGGTTCGTGCAGTACACGAGATCACACGAGACGTCGAAAACATGACCCCAACATCCTGGTTGTATACCACCTGGAGGATTTATGTGGAGCTTAACTCAACCTAGTCAGAGATTAAAAAGGGCTCGACCTTCAGTATATATATTAGTATAGGTTCATTTCGGACCAGCTGCTGTACTCCTGTCTGAAGTACGACTTCATTTAAAAGACAGGACAGGAGCTGTCCTGTCTTTCGCGCTCGTCCCGGCTTTTTAGTGGCGCAAGCAACGAGTGACACTCTTGTTTCTCTTCCAACCACTCCCGGTCGAGCACTTCCGGTTTTCCGAATATTCATAAAAAGTCTTGTAAAAAGTAAAACAGGTACGAAATCGACGGTTCCAGGTGAAGTTAAGAGTTGTATTGTAAGCTTATGATATCGGAGCATAAGTTTACTGAATATAAAACCCAATTAACTGTCAGGATCATTAATGAAATTTAATTAAATGAGTTCATTCAAAGAGCAAATGGTTTTTCTTGTGAGCAACTGGGGTCGTTGCGGCATCTGGCGGAGGAGATCTCAACCACGCACCTCTTTCTACGTGGCCTCTGAGATCTTCTTCGGCAGTACGATGCAACGCGAAGTTGACTCAAATAATACACCAGAGCACACGAACACGGAGGTGCGAGTACCACTACCAGACACCCATATGTCAGGGATTACGGTCGCCTCCAGGATTTTGGGCTTGGTGTTGCTTGGAACAATTGTTCCACCCAATTGCGAATGTAAACCAGCGTTGAAAGTTGGGCGAGTTAGTGCGGGGTCACCTTCCAACAAACTGCGCAGTAGGACAGGACACAAAGAAAGCGCTCGTCTGTATCTTCTTTGTTTCTTTGTGCCCTGTCCTGCAGCGCAGTTCTTCTGAATGTTAACTACAATTGTTTATTCAATCATTCATTCAGTCAGTTCATCAATCAATCAATTGATTGAATGGGGGATCAATACAATCGACTGAGAAGGAGACGATGATGGCTTTCACGTTCGAGCAGTCTTATAGGCAAATGCATAAGAGACCATGCAACTTTTATTCCCTCTCTCGTTTCCCCTTAAATATAATTAATTTACAATTATCGTAAGTTCACTGCGTAAGTAACTGAACGATTTCCTAGCACTCCACTGGGTTCCGTCGCTCGCTTTCGAATTGAAAAACGCAGAATGCTGTTGTAGGAGAGAGGGAACCTTGAGCAAGGAACAAAGAAGTAGGACATATCTCTTTGTTTGGGGAACGAAAAATTCCACGCGCGCATGCGAGGTGACGAATGTTTTCAAAACCCGACGGCGCCAATGCGGTCGTTCCTCCCTGAGAATGCACTGCATGGTGAGGTCATAGCGCTCATCTGTTTGTACGTGCTGCATTATTTTTGTTTTCCGTCTGTCTCCTTTCAGACGAGACACCGTTTACTGTTCACGTGTAAAGAACACAATGTGTGTATATGCGTTCTGGGAGACACTCTAGCTGGCGACGTCATCTACAGAAGTATGCGTCAAAGTCGCAACTTGAAAAGTGCCGAGAAATCGACGAACAGGGAATCCCGCTGGAGCTAAGGTCTCGACAGCGGGGAGTATCTCCGTCAGGGCGACGAGACGCCTTGTGGTAACGATGACTAGCGCGTTCCCTGTTCCACGATGTTTCATCACCTATAGGCCTCCGTTTTTCTTTGAGAGAGAGAAAGAAAAAGAAGTCACACGGTGCCTTATGCATTTGCCTAATCCGACTGGAAGGCGAAAGCCATCTATTTTTCTTAGTCGATTCTTTAGCTCCACCCCCCCCCCCCTATATACACAAACACACACAGAAGGCTTTCCGCGCCCTACGTAGTGTTGTATTGCCTCTGCGATCGGAGGCAATGGAAGTTTTCTGCACCTCACGTGGTTTTGCTGTACCTTCAGGATGGGCCCTCCTTTGCCCAAGCGACGATGTCAGGGACGTCCTCGTGTGACGTCCTCGTGTGGCGCCATATATACGTCATGATGACGTCCCAAATTTAGGCAACCTGTGACGTCGTGATGCTGTCATAGGGTGACGCCGTCGCATCATGATGATTTTTCGCATCACTCGTGCTGACGCCGACGGTCTCTTTAATTCTTGATGAAGCATCTAAGGCAGGGGTCTCAAACACGCGGCCCACGGGCTGCATGCTGCCCTCGGAACCAGCCCGGCCCACACGTGATTGTCTTCCCATATGCTTAAGCCCATATATCTAAAGAAATATATATGGGACACATATATTTTATAAAATTTTTAAATGATTATATTCATGAGCCTTCAAGCCGCAGTGGACACCTGTCCGCACCAGAAAAGGGCTTGGCGGGCGAGGCCGACAGATGGGTTTCTCTTCGAATGCTTTTGGCTGAAGAGGTGATTTCGTTGTGGCTCAAGGTTACCAAAGCATTTCTCTTTCCGTGAGGCACCCCATGCGGTCACCATGTATTGAAACGTAACCGGAGAACAAAAACTCTGTATTTCCGAATCCGGGTCCAGATTGTGGTCATTCTGGTGATCGGTATCGACGTTTCAATCCAGACGCCAAATTCCCTTCAGAAATGACCCATATATGAGATACTGGAACGGAAAGGCCCTCTTTCAAATCTAGCTAACATTCTGTTCAAACTCGCAGCTGCTGCGCCAAGACCGAAACTGAAACTGCAGAAGAATACCTGTAGGCATTTGGCTAGTTAACACAATCCAATCCGAAGCCTGTACTTTCCAACATTCCCATGGTGGTTGCCTTGAACGATCGCTGCGCCAGATTGCCCTCGGGTTTTTTTCAGTATGAAAATCTATCTATCTATCTATCTATCTATCTATCTATCTATCTATCTATCTATCTATCTATCTATCTATCTATCTATCTATCTATCTATCTATCTATCTATCTATCTATCTATCTATCTATCGTTTGTTTTTGTTTGTATATGTACTACTGTCGGCCGACGTTCGTTTGCTCGTCTGTTTGTTTTTCTACCAAACGTTCCATTAGCTGGGCTACAGGGAAGTCACGTGGCTTCCCAGTACCACAAACACAAGAGCCTTTTGAATTCCAGAAGTATTTTCTGAGCGACCGACACAAGCTCTTGGGGTCACGGACCGAATTTAAGAACGAAAATTTCCGTTCGTAAATTTTTTTTATTGTTCGATTTTATTCGAGTGTATATTTTGCCAGCCTACACCATTGACTGCATCCTGTTTTCGCGAAGCCCTTAGTATAAGAGATTCACTGTAAACAAAGGACCCGGATCTTTTTCGCTTTTATAGTAGTTTTTTTTTTTTTTTTGGAACAACCAAAATCATCAACGTGGCGCCGGCTTGTCGGGTGAGTAAGTAGCTATGAAGATATATTCTAACGCACGCTCATGCGCGCAGTTTAAATGGAATGCATACAAAAGAGGCACTGCCCCACAAACTATCCAAACAATTCATTGTTTAGCGTGGAAATCATATGACGGGACAGGAAGGAACACACACACACACACAACGCAAATATGAATTTGTCGCACCAACAAGGCCAGAAATATACCTTTGCTATCAAAGCAATAACACGGCACTTCAAAAATAACTGTGGAATCAACAGTGCGAAGGAAAACATTCGCAATCTGCTTAACAACATCACCGGGCCTAACACGCTGGGTGGCAACACAAGGTTAACATATGCCGTTATGCGAACCAAGTTTATTTACAGGACATTTTCACCAGAGTGCAACATATTTTGAGGAAAACGGCCAACATTCAAAAATTTGGTTTGAATATTTTGGTTCTACTAATCCATATGCCATGTTTAAGCGGAAGCTTTATTCTCGATCTTGACACCAACTCTAATTCTGTTCCCCTCTCTATCTCTCCCTCATTCTCTTTGTTGCTTTATAGCTACATGATAAACGTCGAAAATATATTCTGTTGCTGAAAACTGATAAAAAGATCTTGAAGAAATTGTTAGTTTATTTTAGATACCGATGTCAAGTTCCATTCATTTAAATGGACACTAAAGGGAAAAACGATTCTTCTCATATTAGTAAATTACAGATTCAAAATGTCGAAAACACCGCTCTCACCGCAAGAAGACGCTCGGTAAGCAATAAAACGCGCAAAAAGAAAACACTGGTGGCGACGCCGCCTTGAAAAATTCCCGCAACAGCTCGCCGTGACGTCATAGATTTTCGCGGCTTTACTGGCCCTGCATAGTTCTCAATTAGAAATAAAATTTAGTTCACTGTCCTCTGTGAGCGCCAGGGACTGAAGTCTCAAGAAATTTGTTTAAGCCAATATGTCTAAAATACTAAAGTATACTTTTAAAGTCCGCGACGTCACGCTGGCATTAATGTGTAGAGATTCCGGCGCGAAATGCTCTCTTGTTTTTTAAATAAATCTGCGTTGACAAAATTAATGACAACGAAGAATAATTTACCAGTCCAACTTGATTCATTCTTTCACTTCATCGTCTCTTGAAATCGTCTCTTAAAGTGTGCGTACGATGCGTGAACGCGGCGTCGGCGATGTAACATAGGCGTTCGCACAGCGCGCCTGCGCGTTGAGCGCCGCGTAGCGGCAAGAACTAGCTCGATCGCGCCATGCGTTCGTTCGCACGCTCTCCCCGACCTCCACAAACACAACATACGTAGTGGAAAGTGCGCGCACATGGCAGACAGGCTATCGACTCTGCGGTACTAAATTGTGTGCGCAGATTCCATTCTGAAGTCGCGTCTGTCGCGTCTGCGGCGGTAGCCGAGACTTTTGCTCCACGAAAGCAGTCACTAGACGGGATAGTCGGGGACGATTGTTGGTGCGTCGTAGCCGTTGGTTCGCATACAGTATTATAAAGAGAGGACAATTTACTGCGTGTAGTCGTCCTCTTTGGATGGGTAAGCTAATATTTTCTTTCGTAGTTCGATTCATTTTGGTCGATTTTCTCGATCTTAACTGCGGCATACAGTCGAGTGGAGTAGAGTAAAACCTTGTATCCGTGGCAGACACCCACGCCAGGTGATTTGCCAAGAACCGGGTAGTTTCTAAAAGAAAAATCTTAAATTGTAAGTTACATTTTGTCCATTAAAAAGATGAAAGTAATAAAACTAAAATAAAGTTTGAAAATATTACGAATAGACAAATACGACAATATGGATATAGGTATTGAAGCGGAGAATTTGAACCAAAACATAAACCAAATTGGAAAAGCAGGAAATCAGGAGCAAAGGTAGATTCTATAGCCTAAATCCCTTTGCGCATTTAAGAAAAAGCCACTGCATTTTTCAGCAATAATTCTTTTCAAAGCGTTATAATTTCCTTTAAAATTGCAGAAATTTCACAGGTTTCAAACAGAAATTCATCACTTTCCTTTAGCTTCCTCCGGTTCGCCTTTACCATTGTAGCGTGTGTTCTGTTCGTTTTCCGCATTTTTGTATTCTTTTTCAAAAATGTACCCTTATACTTTTTCATAATTATTTATTAATCCGCAGCAATGTAGTTATTTAATAATTTCAATTGCTGTTTTTTTTTCTCTTGAGTTATGCCATGTCACCTAATAGCTTTTATTAACGTAAATTTTACATGTTTGCCTTTGTTCTTTGTATTAATATTTCTTCTCATCATGCACAGGAGGCCCCATTACAACGCAACCGCGATGGCAAAAGACGTGCCGCTCCGTGCCCTTAACATTTTTGATGTTTGTAAACAAAGGCTGCGTTGCCTGCGCCAGCGGGCTGCTGCTTCCATGGGCGGGGAGTTCAGAAGTCGTGGTGTTGATTTCTTCTGCCGCTCGTGATCCAAGTCGCTGCTACTTAATTACCGCTTACTTCTAGGCCTACCAGATAGATAGATAGATAGATAGATAGATAGATAGATAGATAGATAGATAGATAGATAGATAGATAGATAGATAGATAGATAGATAGATAGATAGATAGATAGATAGATAGATAGATAGATAGATAGATAGATAGATAGATAGACTAGACAGACAGACAGACAGACTAGACAGACTAGACAGACAGACAGATAGATAGATAGATAGATAGATAGATAGATAGATAGATAGATAGATAGATAGATAGATAGATAGATAGATAGATAGATAGATAGATAGATAGATAGATAGATAGATAGATAGATAGATAGATAGATAGATAGATAGATAGATAGATAGATAGATAGATAGATAGATAGATAGATAGATAGATAGATAGATAGATAGATAGATAGATAGATAGATAGATAGATAGATAGATAGATAGATAGAAGCATTTATATCTACTCTTGTTCGCACTTTGTCAAAACGTCCCCATAGATGTTCTAAAGCGGCTCGAGGTTTCCTTCGCATGATCCCAACCACCCCATCTGAATCGGGAACCCGCGCATACATTTAACTTTTCTCTCTCTATCTTTCAAGGCAATAACACAATGACCCAGAACGCACCGAGAACGCGCATGGAAATAAGCGACGCGATATTTTGGCGCGGTTAAACAGTGCATACCGAGTATATCGACGTGATTGAGAACATGGCGATCGACTTTCGCAACAGTGCTTTACGCACTCAGTGCGACAAGCCATAGAGACTGCAGCAGGCCCGAGAAACGCGCGTCGATTTTTGCTGTTCCTACAGTGCGATGCCGTTGAACCGTCGTTCCCGCGAAACCAACCACCTGTTGTGATGCGCGGTGCGTTGACTGAGCATCGGAATGCCAGTGCGATAGAAGCGTCGCTGATGTTTACAGATGTTCGCATGTCGCGCTAATGAAGAGAAGGTGAAGTCGCGACAGTCGGTTACAACCTAAGAAAAGTATGTAAGCTCCGCCCACAGCAACAGGGCGCGCCTGCCCTTCACCCGTGAAAAGACAGTCGTGCTAGTTGGTTTCCGCTCGAACCGCAAGTGTTTTTTCTCTGCTGATGTAAATAGTGCGCATATGAAGAGGTACAGGTTCGTCGTTACTACCTAAAACATTACGTTTGGCTGAGCAGCGATGTAGAATCCCCGAAGACATTCATTAGGACGTTCAAGTTTCCGACCTAAAACCAGCGACACAAACGTGTCTTTATGGGAAAGCCAATTGTCTTTATGGGAAAGCCCCCCCTCCGAAGCTTTCTGCACGCCGCGTGGAGTTACACTGTCTTCACGGTCGGCTTACTTTTGACTCACCTCGTCATTGTGTGATTACGTCGTCGTAACTCATGGTGAGGTCACAAATATCGCCGATCTGTGACGTCATGATGACTTTTCTTCAAAATATCAGCGCAAATTTATACCTTGCACGTGACGTCATGGACAAAGATTCTTCACATATCAACATGGCTAACATGGCGCTCCAACATGGCTTCAACAGCTCCAACATGGCGGCTTTGGTGACGTCAAGGCAGCCTTGTCTCGTGGCGCTTGTCCTGAATCAAAGTGATAACTACGCCGACGGAACGTTATTGGCCTCCGTGTGTGAATAACAAAAGAATCTGCATGGGATGTACCGAAAAGTTTAACGTGACAGCACAAACTCCGCCTCCCACTATGTCTGTACTCAAACATGGCGGTTTCAATGACGTCAGTGCAAGCCATCTATAAAACAGGAAGAAGAAGGAATTCACAACATCACAAGCGCTATGTGTTGCGTTTTTCTCATGTTTTATTCGCGCTGCGCCTTTGAAGAACTATGAACCAACTCGCCCAAAACAAAAGTCTTACTGGTTCATGATGACGTCACATCTTCACCTTATCATATGACTCGTCTCGGAATCTCGTATGACGCCATCCTACTTTTGGCACCATTCGTGTTCACGCTGACGACTACTACGATGATCACTTGTCTGATGAGGCATATGAGGATTCAAAACAACGACCTTCACCGTCGGACGAGTTCAAAACACGCGCAGGCTCAGGCCGAGCGTCCCCGCATACCGTTGCTTTCGTGCCGTCCACAGTGTGCGCGCTGTGAAAGTCGCGCCATTGTACGCCATATGTACACGGCAAGCTGAGCGGCCGGTCCTGTGTACACATACGCGCCTGTGTCTGCGGCCTTGGTTATGACCGGCGCACATTCGCGAGCACACGTCTGTGCGCTGTCCAGTGGACGTCAGTGCGCAGCACTGTTTAAGTCGGCCATTGTCGAGATCAAGGCTAGCTGATGTGCGCCATTGAGCTGGCGTTTGCTCTGCGCATGCCTTCCGGCAGAATGCATGCTGTGTCACTCGCAATTTTGCAGCGAGATCGCTACGGCATTGGTGTTTGCGTGCGCCCCAGGTGAGAATGTGTAAATGGTATTGAACTGGGATCAACTAGTCCCAACTGGTCCCAGCCTAGAGACCCAAATGGTTCTATGTACAACTGGTCCCAGTTAGGTGCCTACAGGGACCAGCAGGCTCCCGTCGCGCGCGTTATTCAGACCTTGTGCTCACGAAAGAACTCACAGGCTAAAAATGTTTGTAAACGAAAATATTTCAAACAATCCTTGGGCTCCATTTAGGAAGTGTGCGAGCTAGCTGTCATCGGGGAGCCGCCTTCGATGATCCCATGTCCGCCATCATGGTTGGCTGAAAATTTTCTCTGGCGAGCCTTGTAGCGCTGAGAAACTTTTCCAAATACGTACCCTATAACGACGCATACATGTTAGTAAATGCGGTTGGCCAACAGAAAAGAAAAGCTGCAAACAAAAATACTTTGTGTGTGTGTGTGTGTGTGTGTGTGTGTGTGTGTGTGTGTGTGTGTGTGTTGTGTGTGTGTGTGTGTGTGTGTGTGTGTGTGTGTGTGTGTGTGTGTGTGTGTGTGTGTGTGTGTGTGTGTGTGTGTGTGTGTGTGTGTGTGTGTGTGTGTGTGTGTTGGCCCACTCCCCCCTTATAATGAGATGTAATTCTTCTTGGTTAGGCTTAGCAATTAGGCATATAGCCTAATTCGATACAAATGAACGGATACTAAAAAGTTGGGCGAGTTGGTGTTGGTTCATGATGAATCGGGGGCGCGAATAACACGCACAATAAAAGATGGACACAGGACGACGCGCTCCCGTGCGTTGTCCTGTGTCCATCTTTTCTTGTGTGCTGTGTTATTCGCGCCTCTGTTTTATCATGAACGGATAAGGAAATGGACTCTGATGACAACTTCTGCCGCTGTTTGTTTTTGTTTTCTAGTTGCTTCAGCGTGGTATTGCGTCCTCGTTTACCTGTTCAAGTGAAGCGGCCGAACAAACGAAAAGTGTTGTTTTATTGCCAAAGCCTCGGCCAGTGTCCGGCCATTGTCAGGGATACATAGTTCCATACAAACGAAAAGTGTTGTTTTATTGCCAAAGTCTCGGCCAGTATCCGGCCATTGTCAGGGATACATAGTTACATACATATATGCATGTATGCCCTGGCGAAGGCCGGACCCAGGCCGATACGTTGGCAATAAACGCTTTTCGTCTGTTCGTCCGCTTCACTTGAGCACCTGTAGTACTACAGAATCCAGGAGGAGCTTCAAGAGCATTAACATACATACATACATACATACATACATACATACATACATAGATACATACATACATACATACATACATACATACATACATACATACATACATACATACATACATACATACATACATACATACATACATACATACATACATACATACATACATACATACATACATACATACATACATACATACATACATACATACATACATACATACATACATACATACATACATACATACATACATACATACATACATACATACATACATACATACATACATACATACATACATACATACATACATACATACACACACACACATACATATAAAAGCTCTTCCTGGTTTCTCGATTCCTGGAGGAGACTGCAAACTATACGTGGCAGGCCATGAAGCATTGTCTAGATTACAATGTAAGCGCGCGTAAATCTAACTTTGAGTCGTTATTAGTGGGTGGCCCCTTGTTTTATACGTTCAGGAAGTTCAACAGAAATGCGCTTCATACCGCAGACGATAGCGGTACTGTCTACTTCCTCCAACCGTTAAATCTGAGGTCGATCACCCTCCCAGAGATGACAGGTCGTTATCAATATATATCGAGACAGCTTATCACAGCGATTCAATTCGGCACACAGCGTTTCTCGAATAATATTAAAAGGCGGTCTGAATTCTCTGGCTGTTAGCTATAGCTGTAAAAGAAGTACTAATCTTTGGTACGCTTTCCTCGCCTTCCGGGTTCACCTCTGACAGCTATAAGCAACACTTTTACAACTTGCTAAACCTGCGTGCGCATGTAACATCAGATTTATGTTTCATTGTTCTTTGTGATTAAGCCGAACGGTGTCATCATTTCGCAGTTACGGTGACGTTTTGGCAGTAAAAGCAAAATTTTGGGTAATGTGGACGTTTTGTCCTTTTTTTTAACTCTAGTTGCTGTTCTTTTTATAACTCGTCTTAGTTCCTAGCTTCGATGTCACCTGCTACTAACAGCAGCAATTGAAGTACAAATCGGGCAAATAAACTCTGTGCATCGGTGTACCTAAACTCGATCTAATTCTGATTCATTGCTCTTTGATAATTAGCACATTGACTGTAGCTTTCTTTTCAGTACCGTTGAAATGGTTACCATACGCTGTAAATGACCCAGACCATACGTCCAAAATACACATTTATCTGTGTTCTTTTCGGGTCACTGAGCGCTTCGATATGCCTGTCATGCGATCAGTTTTCGATGTTTCCCTTTTTGCAGATATTCGCGTGACGCTCGGAAGCGAATAATGCGCACGGTCGAAGGATTCCTGCGCAAACTGTTCACCACGCGGAAACGCAGACAATGTACGTAGTTTTAATCAAGCGGGGGGCTTGTGAAAACGCGTCACTGCAAAAACAAAGATGGTGATTCTTGTGTCGGGGTCTAGCCCTTCGCCTGCGTGTGAGTGGCTGGGCATATATACGTCAGGTGGCCTTTGAAAACACGTCATACTGAATTGCCTTGCGCATGACAGCACTCTTTCACAGATCTCGTTTGATCAGCGATACGTGTGTATAACCTTGGTCGTCGTGTCACTCATTACGTCACCGCTGACGGGTCCGTTTCGCATCTCGTTTGGTCAGCGGACGCGTGTATAACCTCGGTCTTCGCGTCACTCATTACGCCATAACTTACGTATTGTCCGTCTTGATGACGTATGCGTTGTCGTAAGCTAAGCCTAACAAGTGAGCCGTTAGGCTTAGCTTGGCGGCTGTAGTTGCTGGGTGATCGTGGCGAAGAGACTGGATGTGCTCGTCTCTGTGTGTGTGTATATATATATATATATATATATATATATGTATATATATACACACTCGTCTGTGTACTTCAATTTAGGTGCACGTTAAACAACTCCAGGTGGTCGAAATTTCCGGAGCCCTCCACTACGGCGTCTCTCATAATCATATCGTGGTTTTGGGACGTTCAACCCCAGATATTATTATATTCGACAAACGGTGGAGAGAGAGAGAAAGAGAGAGACAGGGAAATAAATTTATTTTGGTAGCCGGCAGATTGGTGGGTGGGCCAACACCGCCTAAATACCAACCAGCTGGATCATATTTTACATTTAAACTTCGCGAACGTACCGAGCACAATACTTGTTTGGAACATGTTCATACAGACGGTGCCCCTCGTGCATGCAGCAATATGGCCTGGAGTGATCGCGCCGGAATTTCAAGGTAGACAGAAAGAGAGCCGGGGGATAATGAAAAGATACAGAAAGTATAATTTAGAAGCGACGGCGTGTTTTCCTCGTCCCGTCAATCAACCTTGGGAAAAAAAGCTAGTGATACAGTTTTGAAGAGTAACAGAGGGGAAAGAAAAATAAAAGCAATTAGGATGACTGCCACATTTTGCATTGTGCGACGAGTCAGCGTACACATATATACACGGAGCACCTGGCGGATGAATTTAGCGGTATCTGTAGCGGGATCCTATTGGTCAGCACTTGCGCACTTCAACGGCCGTCGCTTGAGTCGTGTTTTTCACTCGGTCCCCGCATAGCAACAATGTGGTAGCACTGCGTGCGGCGAATTCTCATCTGACCTTCCTCTCGTGGTTTGTATATATCGCTCTGGTCTTTCTGCACACGTATTGGCTTTTGCACAAAACATTTTGTGACCTCGTTTGTGAACAACTGGCGTCGGAGATTCAAGGTAGATATATCGGAAGTATCATCAGACACCTACAACGCTTCATAAAGTGTTCATAACTTTTGGCGGTAGGCAGTGTCTGCTGTTTCAAACATAACGTATACTTGTCGATACTTATCTACTCGTGCGTTTCGTCGACGCCCTTGGAAATACTCGCGCTATTGTATACGTAACCATTGGTGTGCGCAGAATTGTCCGTAAGGAGGAGGGGGTTTGTCGCCTCCTTGGTCGCTTTTAAGTACGACAGAAGAGCTCGTCTGCCTTTCCGGGTTGTTCAGAAGTGAAACAAGACTTCCAAGTAGGCCCGTAGCCAGGAATTTCTTTCGGGAGCACTTCTTGAAGGCCTTGGCTATTTTAGAATACCTGTTTTAATTTTATTATTTATTTTCTGTAAAACATCCCCTTCCATAAGAATTTAGAGGCTGGGGGGGGGGGGGAGCCAGCCTTCCCCCCACCTGGCTACAGGCCTGCTTCCAAGATGATGATAATGATATGTGACGATTAATACGTGGAGGGCCAGATCTGGCCAAAGCTACCAAGATGTACTCTGTAAAAGGCCGGTCGTCATATCTACTCATGAGATTAACTATTTGCCTGCGGTTAACTAGATGAGGATGATAATTATGGTGACGATGATGAATGTGATGATGATGGTGATGATGACGTTGCATTGCTGATGACGGTGGAGGTGATGAGAAGGGTAGGGAATTTGCAATCCTGGGGTGGTATTCTGGACACTGTCAAATTCCGCCATACTGTGAAATTTCTTAACAGCAGCATTATAAGCCAATCAGAGAGGCCATAACAGCCCTCTGGGCCAATCAGAGTTCACCAGCATTTGGCAATGTCTAAAATAACACCCCAAATGGTGGTGGTGAGGATGATTATAATGATGATGTTGAATAGGTATCCAACTCATCAAGTTAGGACTCCGTATGAATGGTCGGTTTTTTCTTCCTCACCAGCCGGAGGGCCTCCTGATCGACCAACCCGCCGTCGCCGTGCTCCCGATTCGCCTCCTGCTGTCGGCGTCGTCGCCGCCGTGAGCGACACCCCCACCACGCCGCGTCCCGTGCCGCTTCACCACCAGAGTCGGCCGTCGTGCCCGGCGCCCGCCGACCCGTTCCGCTTCCGCGAGATGGACGCGCTCACAGAGATGGGCGTGGCGTACGCTCGCCAGGTGCGAAACGTGCGCCGTGCCGTGCTGGCCGACACCGGCGCCCTGCGCCAGTTCACGAGCCCCGGTCGCAAGGCCGTCGAGGAAGTGGAAGAGGGCCTGTTCCAGGTGCAGAGGATGCACAGCCATCTCGTGGCCAGGGCCAACAACTTAGTGTACAGGTATGATTTGAACACATGCGGTACCAACTATATACCTCCTTACTTATTTCGTAGGAAGACGTGCTGTCTATAGACCTTTTCAACTGAGAGAAGGCTCACCACCTTTCTGGAGGACAAAAGCTGACGTCACAGCCTCGGCAGTGCACTTTTGGGGGATCAAGCATATTAACTTCCTAATAGCTTCCTGGGCACCGCCCAGGGAGCCTTCTGTGAAAAGGTGTATATAGACATATTGGACTGAGAGAAGGAGCGTCGCCTGGCTGTTGCAGAACGAGTGCACAAAGGTTCACGTCGCTGCCTCGGCAGTGTATTTTGGGCGGGTCGCGTCTATTTACAACAGCCCAGAGAGGACTAAGGTGGCGCACAGGAAGCCTTCTGGGAAAAGGTGTATACAGGGTGTTACAGGAAATGTGTCCGAAAATCCTCAAAAGCGAAATATTTGTTCCTGCCTTCACAATTACTTTCTTGGGGCGGCAGACATCCTAAGGTTTCCAGAGACATCAACTGCGACAGTAATTTAAAAGTATTAATTAAGGGGATCCGGTCGAATCGCAGATTTTGAACCCTTCCTGCGAAGACGCTTGTGTATTGCATCTCTGTAAACAAATAAAATAAAAATAAATAAGTATGGTGATATCGGTTAATGTTTGCGTTCGTGCGCGTCACACCATGCTTGCCAATTCAGTTAGCAAACGAATGTTTCGTTCAATTTGTAAAGGCGATAAACGGTCCGTCAACACAGTGTTGACGCTGTGAAATTTGCCCTCTTTCGCATGAAACTGTCTTTCTTTCTTTTTTTATGAAGCCGATACTGAGGGGTTCACGCGCGACTTTATTTCACCTTGGCATTAAACCCTGTTGTACAACGTGTGATACAATGTATTGGCATATTCCACATTTACAAGACACGCACACTGTAATCATTTGCAGGTTACAAGATGTCTTGCTCCAGGAGGAGTCAAACCGACTGAGAAAACAGATGCATTGGATCGCAACACTGCCAGGTGAGTTCGAAACTCAATGAAAACAGCGAGTGCGCTTTCTTTTCTTTGAGCCACGGCTGGCCAAGTCTGTTATAGACCACCATGACGTCGCCAGACCGTTTGAACGCTCAGTGTGACGAAAACATGGCCCCCAAGATTTGTTCCTGAGTGACCCCCGTCGATCGCTTGGTGTTCACAGGAGAACATCGTTCAGGAGAACCTGAACGCGCGAGTGTCGACCGCCGAGTCGATATGCGCCGTATAATTGGAGCGCAGCGGCGAAATGAACGAGAATACGTGCGAGCGCGTGATGAGGAGTCCGTTGCAGCTTTCGCCTGCCGTTGTATTCAGTTTTAGGTTGAAAGCGCGACTCTAAAACATAACGTACAACTAACAAACGATAACGGTATCGTGAACGTTGGCACCGGGAAATCGTGCGGAACAGGAACGTATGAACGAGGTTAATGCCAAAATATTTTTAAGAAAATAACGGGGGAATTCAGAATATTAGGTATTAATTTACGAACAGCTTCTTCTTGCGAAATGAAAATTGCCTTTTTATTCGTGCTTCTCTCCAGTTCTCGTTGCAGTGACATTATTGCCGGTTCAAATCGCCCGCAAAATCCTCGCCCCGAGCTTCGTTTTATTGCATTGAAGCATTAAGCAAAGGTCTCCGGGCGCTGAATTAAACATTGCCTCAGAGATCAATATTGTTGTGCATTGGCCACCGCCGACACCACCAATCACAGATTTCAGTGATATATTTTCTTATAAAAGTTTGGCTATTTTATTCTTGACTATTTTTAACTATTCGTGACATCATACTGTCAAAGGATACTTCGATATGCCTGCTTCTATTGATGAAACTACAGTGTGCTTTCTAGAACACTGTAATGAAAGGGATGAAACGGAATCACAGCAGTCGTGTTACGGTCCCTAGAATATTTCATTTCGGAATCTTTGCTAGCCATTTGCGAATGCCTGCCCATTTTGTGAGCAAGCTGTGTCTGACAGAGGACGCCACTTTCTCAATTTTAAATCACAGTTTACGCAGTTTACAACGATTGGTTATGGTAACGTCAACTTCATCGCTGCCACCGCTGCACATGCAAGCAGAAAAGCGCTGAACGATAGCGGCACTTGCTAAAATTGTCCATGCTATTGCATTATATTTAAGTAAGACGGAACGTGGCGCCGCCGCAGTAAATTTTTGTCTTCATGCAATTTCGAATTTCTTTGAAACTGACCAGGCACGCGCAGGCTATTGGAGGGGCCACAAAGTAACAGCGGTTTTGCGTGAGAGCGCGTGTTTTCCTGCGAGGAGCCGAAGAACGTGTTCTTTTTTTTTACTTTCTCGCGTGCCGCCGCGAAGTCCGAAGCGGACTCTTCGACCATGAATCTCCAGGACTTGATGTCGAGCAGTTTACTGCTGGGTTTCCTCACGTTGGATCAGATCAACGAATTGATGCTGCTTCTAATGGCGCGTGAGGATCAGGAGACGACCGCGTCCAGCTCCGACGAGCAGTCTTCTTCGCCGAGTCCACCTCGACCCCAGGGATGGCGTCCCACGATGAGCGTGAATGACATTCTCTCCGATCCGCTGCTCATGTCGATCATGACGACCCGTCAAATCACCGATCTCATGTACATGAGGCTTCTCCAGAACGTGGGAACAGAAGACGATGATGGAAACAACAGTAGCAGTAGTAGCAGCAGCAGTTCTTCGAGAATCCGACGCGAAGAAGCCCAAAGGCGGAGGCTGGTGCGGCGGCGGCCACTCAGAAGCAGGCATTCGATCGTTGCGTAAGAAAAACCTAACCATCGAGTTTTGCGTGCCTAAGAACGTTGCTAGTACCGGATTATCTGTGTGTTCGTTTTCATTGTCCTTGTCTTGGTGCGCTTACCGTTTTCAATATGTCACTTTACCAACTAGCTTGGACCCAGCCTCTTATTCGATCAGTACGGATTATTCGTTAATCCGTTGCTAGCGTCCGTTGTTGTATTGATCCGTTGTTTAATCCGTTGCTGTAACGGATTAATTTTGGCTATCTGGAGGTATGTGACGCGCACCTAGATCTATGTGCACTAATGTTGTTGCATTTCGCCCCGGTCTAAGTTCGGCCGCCGTAGTTGGCAATCGAACCTGCGCCCTCTCGATAGCAACACACCTTAGCCTGTAGGCTGAGCGAGCCGTAGGCGCTGAGGTATTGCGTAGTAGAAAGGATTGGTTCGCGATCGGTAAAATTGGCAAGTTTCGTTGTTTTGCTTCGAGCGTAGGCACGTAGGGTCGGCGTGGCAGACAAAACATGGTCACATGTGCGCTGACTGTCACGTCTGAAGCGCGGCACGCGTTCGCCCACGCTTAACCGTCTTGCATTGGGTCTTTACAGCGAAAAGTAATACGTGAGGCATGCACACACTGCACACAGTTTCGCTTGCCCCCGTTTTCCCGAAAGGGCAAGGGCTCGTGACTTTTTCGCCCACACCGGTGGTCTTCGTGATGAAAGTCATCATAGATTTGCAACAGTTTTGTGTTCATTTCTGTGCCAGCTGACACTGAAATATTCGTGAACTTTATTCTAAAGTTATGCGTATGTACGAAGAGTCGCTATTTGGTTCAAAGAATGAATCGAATGGGATTCTGTGTTTGAAGTTTTAGAATATTCATGCAGCTTTACTACTTCTAACTCCTTTATTTTTTTCTCCTTGCAGCCGAAAAGCAGACATCGCAGGTACGGGATCGGGAACACGATCTGATAGTGAGGATAGTACGGATAGTGAACAAGAGGGACGCGATCTTGGCCGAGCACCATGTGGAGCAGCGAAGGTGAGTTCTTGACCTCCGTGTATGTTTCAGTCTACAGTCGGATAACGGTTCAGGCATCGAGTCAGGCAAGGAATCACGTTAGCAGATGTAATACAGCGTGATAGAAGAGTAAAATAATAACCAGGCTTCATGCAATATGAACCGCATAATGAGTGGGCGGTTTAAAGCTTCCCACCCATTACAAAGGGCTCAGCCATAATTCTTCATCAGCCATAGCATCAATAAAGTGTACATAATGCCTTGGCAGATGCGTAGTAGTTACCTCACTTCTACGTAGAATGCTGAATAATGTCGTAGTGGGTACTTCCCTGTTTCACAAAGTATGATTATGGCGCAGTGGGTACCTTGCAACTGTACCTGCGATAGTGGCCCAGGAGAGTTTACAATGGGCTCTAGAAAGGCCACTCCTTCAGCTTTCGCTGTGACTGTGCTGCGTGCTCGGCGCAAGCCTGGTATCTTTTTTATAAAGCCTATGGATGACAGCTATGGGCAATGCAATGAGGTGGCAGCACTGTAGACAGTGGTGCTATTAAATAGTGCTGTTATGATGGACTCGCGCTTTGTACTGTGATCAGCCTGCGAGAGCATTAACTGCCGTTCACAGTGCCGCCGCAAACTTCTGCACTCATTGCACAAACGATGCAATTTCAGATATGTGTTGCCGTCAGAACAGTGCACCTGATGACATAGTGTTTCTTGCGGCATTAAAGTGAAGAGCTTGATTGCTGTCCAGCAGTACTTACAGCTCACAGGAACAGCATTTGTACTTGCTTGTATTTTGCATTGAGATGCAGTGGCGGTGGGAATGCGAACCCACAACCTTTTAAGATCATGGCAAAACACAGCAACTGAGAATAGGAAGCATGTAATCTGTCACCTGGTGTTGCGTTGGCTTGTCATTCAAAGCACTTCTGTGCACTGAGCAAAAGGATCTTGCATTTCGAGCTCTAAGCAATCAAGTGACTGGAAGCAGTCTGATTAGACAGTGGCCGATTTTGTTGCCATTGCTTGTAACTGTTGTTTACAAGTATGTACTTGGGGTTTGGGCTTCAGCCGTGACCGTGATATGGGTATTGTTACACCAGGAATACAGAAATTTGGGCTAGTTTGTGGTAACTGAACTTATACATCTTAACAAGCGCAAAGCAACAATCACGCAACGAAGAGACACGTAAACAAGACGGACGCTAGACATCAGCTGAAAGTTCACCGACGCAAAACAATGGCATTGCACGTACATGCACAGAACCTAGATTCTCCTCATGTATGTGCGTTGCCATCGTTTTGCGTCGATAAACTTTCACTTGACGTCCAGCACCCGTCCTGTCGATGTATTTCTTCCTTGAGTGACTGTTCCTTTGTGCTGTTAAGACATCTGAGTTTCACAAGGATTTAGTTAAGTGTGATGAGGTTAGTGTCAAAATTGGCAGTGCATTGTTTCACCCTGCCGTACAGCACTTAGTGAATTGTGAGTACTGGCTCTAAGACTTTGTTCATGCTCTTGTCTATTCCAGGGCTGCAAACGAGCTGCGTCAGATGGAGAAGGAGTACCAACGGTGGCGAAGAGGTGAGTGTTCGTGAATATACACTGGTTGATTATAGCAGAACATTTTGTAAGAGCCTAACACAGAGGAAGCACTGCAAGTCGGTTCTACGGAATCCCACTAGTTGGCGGGATGGTTATGAATGAGAAATTTTACTGCCACCTGTATCTAGCACAGAGCTATGAGGAAATCCATACGGATTTCTCAGAAGGAAAGCTTCTTAGTTGATGAAGTTGTCCTCGTCCGGGAATCAAACGCAGGATCAACACCTTTCTGGGCAGTCACTCTACCAATCGAGTGCACCATGTCAATTGGTAGAGTTGCCAATTAATTCGCCCTCGAAGTGCCACTTGCTAGCATCCTGGTTAGCTCAACTGGTCGAGCAACTACCCCAGAAAGGCATTGGTTCTGGGTTTGAGTCCCGGACCAGGAGGAATTTTTCACCAAGTAAGGAGCTTTCTGTCAGAGAAATATGTATGGATTTTTATGTAGCTTCGGCCTACAATCGGGTGATTGTCAGTTTTTCCTTTCTTAGAGGAAGCACCAATATGAAGATCGTTTATCGTTCAGGAATTTTTTTCATGCATGTGCTGCGATGGAGGTTGCCGGGGTCACCAGATGTTTGCAAATGAAAATTGAGCGCTGAAGTGCAAAGGTGTCAAAAAGTATGTAGGCTCATCACGAAGGCCTTGGCGAACGTACAAGAGGTACTGCTGTAAAGCAGATTCACGCTAGGCTGCGGATTTTATTTGTGCAAAGCTTCCTATGCCTCTTATAACTTTTTGGGCGCTGCTGTGGTCTACAGCACGCTTCGCTGGGTTTCTCGCAACACCATGAGATAACAATTGCTATCTGCAACAGCATCTGCTCTGGCTGTGTGGGAGAAAAGAAAGATAGCAAGCAATTGCTTCCACTTTCTTTCACTCCCCTCCCCCATTGACACTGAGCCGTGCTCCCTTATGGGTTGCAGAAATAAGCGTCTTTTCTCATCATCATACCACTACTCTGTGGAAGTGGTGGTGCAGGCGGGGGGAGGAAAAAAACAAAACCAAAAAGCTCATCTTTGTGCATCTGTGGCTGAACCGTATTGAGGAAGCAAGCACTTCTCTGCCAATGGAAAGTAGGCAGCGAAAGTAAAAGAATGCAGTCAAGAGTTCGGCGAAAATTCATCTGGTCAGGCATTACTGGATGAGGTGAAACGCGGTCACTGACCAAGTCCGATGAAATTATCTGACGTTTCGGAACCGTGTACAGGTTCCTTGTGCACTGAGGTTCCTTGTTCATTGAACAAAGAACCTGCACATGGTTCCGAAGCATCAGATAAGTTTATCAGGCGTGGTCAGTGACCGTGTTTCATCTGAAAGTAAAGGAAACAACATATTTTAGCCATGTTATCTTTTACTGTTAGTGGGAGATGCAGAAGGACCATGTTATTGGGTACTGACACAGAAATTTTCAGTTTTTTTTTTTTTTTGTGCCAAATTAAAGGCCAATCCCTCAAGAGCCTAGAAAATATACTGGTAAGCATGAGTGCGCCCTGAAAAAGTAAATACAGCATATTTTTTAAAGCTCGTTTTGGTTTCTACTGTACCCTGATGTCACAACAGGTTATGAGCTTCCTGTCATGTGCTCATGCAAGATATCGTAATGTTTCCACGGCTGCTCTGCACACCGTGGCTTCGTTGGTCATGCACAAGCTGCATTTTTTAGTGTTTGGGTACCTGACATCATCACAGCTAGCCATACTGGTACGTGAAGTCACCAGAATCGACACTGTAGCCTGACGTCACGACAGTGTCGATGTCAGTATGTGCGCCATGCGATAATCGACTTTAATGTCAAAGTAGAATATCTTATCAGCATTTACTAACCTTCACACTTGCTCGGAGCCATCTCTGTATAAAGGGGATTCGTATGGCAGAGTAAGCTCAGCTTCGAAAATTGGTGTCGGTACCCCTCTAAGACACGCCAACAAATTGGCTCCAAAGCGTGCACTCAGCATCGAGGACCCAGGCTTGAAAGAAGTGTCGCACGGAACAGGCGCATCTTCGATATGCACTGAAACGTGGTGTTGACCGTTAATGTATTCTGGCTCAAAGACAGGAGGCAAGACAACGGCTTGTGGCACCCATGAAAGACTATGAGCATTGGTGAGCACTACAAGAGAAAGTAAAAAATAGCAACGCTTGGCGGCCATGGAAGATGAAAAGCTTGCTCAGCACCACTACTAGAAGCTGTAGGCAGAACGACAATGTCTTGCAACCATTGTAGACTAGGAGCGTGGCGAATGTAACAGCCAAAAAGTGAGAGATTAAGCAACAATGAGCAGCGTAGTTGCAAGAGCAGCACATCTCGTTTATCACTGTAAATGAATAGATGGCTTTCATTGACGTCACTGAAACCACCATGTCAGAGCACCAGCATGGGGTTACGCTACATTGGCGATGTCACAGAAATGTTATCAAAACATCACGTGCAGGATCTTTCGTTATTCACACACAGAGGTGTTCCTGCCACGTCGTTATCTCATTGAAGCAGGTTAACTGCAAGTTGTTTGTCGTCAAAGCCGCCATCGTGGTGTGCCAGTAAATTCAGAAACTGCATCCACGACATCACGTTCAAGCTATCTATACTTTGAAAAGTGCTGTGTAGGAGACGAATTGGTGGGACGGCATGCAGCATCCGCGATATACTTTGGTTCTTTTAGGAAGTCTGTGATAGTGCACTTGCACCAGTCGCAAAAACAAATACGTTCGTGCGTCAGAAACGGAGTCGAACTTTTTTCATTTCCCTGGACATTGTTTTGCTGCCACATAGCATACATTACTTTTTGGTGGTCAGTGCAGATGCCATGAAAAGTCACTATAGCCTCTGCAGCATTGCCTGCTATGTATGGGACACAGTATACTGTATTAATGTAACAAAGAAGGATTTCATGCTTAGGTTTAAGTTTCAGGTTTGCAATAGAATATCAACACTTCTCTTTGCCCCTCCCTTTTTTTCTTTTTTGAACCATTCCCGCTCCTTCACACCACCGCTAAATTATAGCCTTGGGCGATGAGGACTCCGAGTTCTGGGGCGAGTCATCGGAAACCTACGATCTTGGCGCCCCTTTTCCAGACTGGACGCGGCCCTCGACGGCGACGGCGACGAGCGCTGCGAAGAAGACCACAAGCAAGACGTTCCTGACGTTTCGCAGCTTCAAAAGGCGCGTGGCCAAGACGGTCGGCAGAGTGGCGTCGCCAAAGAAGAAGAAGGGAAAGCGGTCGCCGACAGCACCAGCGCAGTCGACAAGCACTGAACTGTGCTCCTCCAAGCTGTGATGCCCGCAGTTGTCCTCGCGTGTTCGTCACGTGTCTTTTCGAAGACTCATCTACAGGGTGCCGCGACGTCGTTGGGCCCGCGCTTCCAGTTGTATGTGTTTGCACGCTTGTGCGTGTGTGGATGCTGGGAGGTGACGGGAGCACGCGAATCGAAGCGCCCGCAGCCACGAACGAACAATCGGACTCTTGCAGCCACATCGCAATGTATTCTGTGCCTTGCGCTGTTGTCGTTACAGTTCCTATACAGAGACTATTTCGATCAATTGCAGCCCCGGGGAAGTGTGTGCCGGGCATTTTTGAAAGTGACTTTCACTTTTCCTCGAAACCCCACCCCTCTCGTCGGCGGCTTAACTGCACCTCGAAGTGTCAATCAAATGTGCCATTTGAAAGCCACAATGTCGACAATGAAGGCATGTACAGTGTGGGCTGCCGTTATGAGGAATGTCTTTTCAAACGTACCACTACCAGCTGCACCAGTCATACTTAAGGAGAAGCACAAAAAACAGTGGGAAATACAGAAGACGCTCACAGCACTGAGGTGTGGGCTTCTCCTTCTGTATGTCGTGTCATTTTTTTCGTTTTGTTCTTTGAAGTACATGCAACAAGCGCAACTATCCACACTTTTGCAGCAATCAATTTTATCAAAGGGGAAACGCAAATTCTGTTTCTACACATCAAGTGCACCTCGTACATAATGAGTGACGTTTCTTTTCTCTTTCTGGGCCAGCGATGAGGATAGTTGCCGTTCTAGAAAATCACCGTTGTAATGCTTGCAGCTTTTGCAGCTAGGATCTGGCAGTACTTTTTAATGTTAATCGCACAGTGTGTACAGTATTTATATTTATTACTGGCCCTTCAAATGCTCAAGTGAGACAAACGTAACATAGAGAATTTGGGCACCGACTAAGGGAACAGACCAGAGCAAAACATTCGTCCCGACCCACTCCCCGTGTTGAAGTTTGCACTTTTTCTTGCTTAGCGTAATGGACCCAACAATTGGATCACTATAAACGCGGCCATACTGTCAACCCCATATATGTGAAATATGGCACACTTTTTATCGCTTCTTATGACACTGAATGGGTTTGGCTAAATTGCGGTTACACTGAGTTTATTCTTTTCTGAATGTGCTCTTCAGGGCAGGTCATGCTGCACATGTGTCAGGTTGCATACATTTTGCTGCATTCACTCTAGTGTGAATATCTGGCGGAAGGATGTGTACACACAAACATCCACTTATGTCGTCAACCTAGTGATCATAGAATCCCGAATCAGCACAGGGTCCATGAGAGGCCAGTCAAAACGAAGCTGGTCTTCAAATTGTGATTATGTAGGATTGGTTAACGTGTGTCTAAATAAGAGTGTTATCACGCCACTGTGGCTTACCACGAGGTTGCGGGTTCGATTCCCCAACGCAGCGGTCGTGTTCTGATCGGGGACAACATCAGAGTGTTTGTGTACGATGCTTTAGGGGCCGCATTCTGATCAGGGACAGCATTAGAGTGTTTGTGTACAATGCTTTGCGGGCATTCTAAAGAACCATATATGGAGAAGATTAACTCTTCAACTTCATCATCTTTCATAACTGGTGGGCCAGTTGGTTAGTCATGGTAGCTTACGGCAGCGTGCATCAGAATGATAGACAACACAGAACATAAGAATAGACAACAACATAAGCGTTTACATATTTTTCTATTCTTATGTTCTGTGTCATCCTTGTTACTGATGCATGCTGCTACAAGCTATAATTGGCATATTACATTGGACGTTAAGCCTCACAGCTCGCTGCAGTTATTTTTTCATTTAACTTCTGTACAATGCACCACTGCTGCAGCTGGGAATCTCACCCGTGACCTCATCCATCGAACCACTGCAGCAAGTGTTAACTGTCTCAGTTTTATAAGCATAGCTGTAGCACTTTATGAAGGCCTTACACGTGTCTGTACCCCCTTCTGCAACTTTCAAAGCAACGGCACGATAATTGCTTACTACGTGACTGTTGTGAAAAACATTTTCATGGCCTTTTTGCCGCAATGCTGTGTTGTGTACAAAAAGGAAAAGCATGCCCCATGCGTTACATGCAGTGCCTTCTATGAGCCATTCAAAAGCTGGTCGGTTCCATTTGCCGAACTGTCAGGCATGCCTGTACTTGAGCATTTGCGTCTACATTGTGTTGTGTTGTTTATATCAGTACGACAGCTGTCGCACATTTTGGATACGCAGTTGTACGCCTTTGAGTGTGCTCCGTTAGAACGCGAAGTGTTGACATGAACAGCAACGTTTGTGTTCTTCCCAACAAGCATCACTGAGTGCAGTGGTCTCTTTGTGGGCATTAATGGCAGTCTGAGACTGTCGATGAATGTGCCAGTGACGTTTAATTGTCGCTACATGACTTCCTTGTAAATTTGCACAAGCCTTAGTGGTTGTCAGTGCCTATGCGGTCGACAAACTTCACTGTGTTGTCTTCGTTGTCACGTGGCACATGCCTAGTTGTCCGATGACAGTAGCCTGTAGTGCCTTTAATGTAACTTAAATATTATTGGCTGCATTGTTTTGTTGCTTGTAAACAGCCGTCAAACGGCAAACACATTCGCCAGCATCTTACTGCAAAACGAGACAGACATCCACGGTGTTTTTTTATAATAGCTTTGAAGCACAGCTGTCAACAAAGCATGCAGCTCACAAAATCAAGGTAGAGTTGAGTACAAAATGTGCAGTATGGTGCAGTGTCTCCGATGTAGCATGTGGAAAGATGGTCACTACAGCTATTGGAAACGTAAAAGGTAGTACATCTAGTCATGTGGTATATTACCGGTGGCATTGTGTCTCTAAGGCAATCTTGTAATGTGTGAGCATTCTGTTTGTGTAATTCATGTCACGTTTTGCTGTTGATCTCAAGAAGGCCGTTTTGAGCACCATAACATCAGGAGTTGTCATCACATCAGGAGTTTATCGTTTTTGCCACATGCGTTGAGAGACTACTTTCCTCACAGAATTAGCAAGTTGCCTTCTCCCGCCAAAACAAAATGAAAGGCGACACAGTGCCATAGCTTCACGTATACCTGCTGATGGAAGCTTGTAACATCTATAGGCAGCCTAATAATGTCTTTACTTGTCAGTATTTTGTAAAAGTGCCTGTTTGCCATTCACAAGTGATGAAAGCACCCTGCTGTTGACATTTCCGGAATATCTTGGTTATTTCTTGCTTAACAATTCCTCAGGCACACACATATAATTGCAGCTACTTTCGCACCAAGGCATTGCTTCCTGTGCATGTTTCGATTCGTTTTGATTAATTACACCTATTTTAGGATGATGATGTTCGCGGTAGCTTGGGATGTTATGGTAGTGGGTGAGCAGGATTTGAGCATCTTGTAATGGCAGCAGTGTCACTTGGTAAGCAAAACCTTCAATTCGTTCACTATTGGGCGGAAAGCTGCTCAGTAAAGCCTCACTCATTGATTGGTGACATGCTCTGCACTGCTGTGATTCAGACGAGTTAAACTAGTGGCAAAAGTTTATGGCACAAGAAAAAAAAAATAATCATTAGTTTCGCCCCAAAATGTGATACACTAGCTGCTAGTAATGCATTAGGGAACCGTGCCAAGAAGGGTTCGTCGTACTGTCAGCTGTTTAAATTGCACTAAACATTAGCATGTTAAGTTCAAAAGCTAGGTATCACACGTGCAGAGCCATACAGAACGCATCAACGTATCGTGCTTCACTGCAAACGATAGCTGTCACAACACAGGCATAAGTGCACACAGCTGAGAGAATCCATATGGACCGATGTCCGTTTTTGGCTGGATATATATTTCCTCAGTACAATGCACCAACTAGCCCGACAACTTGTTATAGTGACGTAAGCAGCAAGGAATTGAGAACAAATTTAGCAAAAAGATTGTGCCCTTTCAAAATGCTCATGCTGCATGGACTGCTTACCTTGATGTTTCATGTTGGCTTGTGTCAACATTTTTTATTTCTTTTCGCTTGGAGCAACGTCACATATGTCATAATCAATGTCGTAGGTTGCAAGAAGTAGCCGAGCCATGTGATGCGTCAATAAGTGCCATGTAGTTGCTCATCGTTTCTATCCGCACACTTGTGATGTTGGCAATTTAAATGCTGTTCAGGTGTGCCCGCATTGTTTGTGCTTCCATTGAAAGTAAATGCTTTACTCAAGCCTTGTGCAGTTCACATGGAAACCTTCGGTTCTTCGCGCTGTGACGAGTTCACTGCAACCTTAGTGTGAAATGTTTTTTTTTTTTGTATGTGGCCTCTTTGTGTGACACTGTGTTGTTGTGAATAGCTGTGGCACAATTTGACAGGCGGCTTTTTTGGTGTGATGCGACATATCGGAAATTGCCCTAGTCACCGATACGCTGTTGCCCTGTCACATGCAATGTACAGCAAAAAGAGTATTTTATCGTAGTGAATGTTTCGAGTTTTGCTCTCAAATCCGCAAAAATAAATTTTCTTTCAAAGTGCTTCCAAATGAGTGTCTGTATTTGATGTTACTTTGCTGTTTTCTTCCATCTCCTTCTGTGGCTTTGTGTAGCACAAGAATTTCGACTGTTCGAGTGTGTCAGTTCAACTCATAGACAAGTCGTACCACCGAAAAATGTAGACAGAGAAATGCAAAAGACAAAACACCTCGAGTAAAAATGCTGAGAAGCCAATCAGATCGGTTGCGTGAGTAACGTCAGAAGACATGCGAACACTTGGTATATTTGCAACTGACTCTGCATGAGCATACTTAGACAAAAATACGGAAAATGCTGAGCACATTTTAATGGAATGCCTAAATATTCACCTGCAATGGCTTGAATAAGCTAGCTGTCTTTCAGGTTGTCTGGGTAGCAGTGCAGGTGGACTGGTCAGCAGTTGAGGTAAGCAAGAGAGGTTGATTCTTTAAAGCAGTAAGGGGGAAAATCGGCGAAGAAACCGATAGATTGGAGTCGTCATATGTGTGCATAAAGCAGTACATCATAGAAATAGAGGATTGTACGAAGGTATAATAAAGAATAAGGATAGCCCAGATACTTGACTGCAGTAAATGAAATAACAGCTCACCGGTTTACATATGTGTGTATGTACTATATATATATATATATATATATATATATATATGTATAGAGAGAGAGAGAGAGAGCATCAGACACATAATTTGAAGGTTGTGGGTTTGGGACCCACCGATGAAAAGGGTGTTTTTTCGTTCAATTTAAGCCATAATTACTAAAGTACAGTTAGAAAACAGCAAAATGACGTTTCGTACGCTTTACTTGTCATAATTGTCCGTTGGAATAATTTAGTTGTGACAGACAAAGAAACCATGCCCTTGCAAAATTCCCTTCTTTCGTTGTGCATATATATATACACACAGATTTGTGTGTGCGTGGATTGACACAGCACACTGAGGAATTAACTACAATAATTAACTTACGGCGAGAAATGTTTTGTAATATTTTGTCAGCTCTGTGTCAAATACGGAAATAGAGCAACTGATACAAGTTGAAGTTCAATTGCATATTTGCGTGAACAAAGCTATTTTATACATCACTGTAATATCCTCCGATACGAAACAAGCTTTTTAATATCAACATAAACAATAAGGACAGACTTGTAAATTGATCGTAGGGAGGCCGTACTGGGCATGGGAAGCCAATTGGCGACCCTTGACCAGGCCCCGTGAGCCACAATTGCCAGTGGGGCCCTAGGGCCCCACTGTAACCAAGGGGACTTATCTTTAAAAAAGTTGTTTCGCTCTCCCGTTCTCGGCAACTAAAAAAATATAGTCACTCACAAAACAGCTGCAGCTTAGTTTGCACGCATTACTAATTGTCTCACCACCGGTTGGCGCCGGTGATAAGACGTGGGAGAAAGGCGTGTGTTCAACAGGTCCACGGCCTGTTCCCACTGCCCACATAGGGGGAAACGGCGCTTGCAGCTGGCTCCAGAAGTATCCAGCGCTGCTAGCTAAGTTTCTTTAAGGTCCCTGTATTTAAGTTTTTTTAAGGACTTTAAGAGGGACTTTAAGTTTAAGAGGGACGAGATTTTTACACGGAGCTGTACATGCCACACCTCCTTAATTTTACGGCGTCCGCACGCGCACAAAAAAAAAAAATGAAGCCTGTTTCCGGCTTCTGAAATCTGAGGGAACAGCAGACCACCTGGCGAACGCAGATTGAGTTCTTGCTTCATGTTCTTTTTTTTCATGTTTTTTATCTCTTTCTACAGCGTCTTTTTTCTTTTTTTATCTCTTGCTATATTGCCTTCTCTGTTCCTGCCCTCCTCCTAACCCTCACTTCTCTCCCATGCCCTTACTAAACTATACTATACAAGGTTATGCCATGTATATATAATCAGCCTCTCCCCTGCTCTTTTCCCTCCTCACCACCACTTCCCTTTCCCACCCCCTTGCTAAACTATGCTATACAAGTCTATGCCACGCTAGGAGCTGCTTGGCGCATATCCGCCGAATCTTCTATCTACGGCACCGGCCTTACTCCGAGCATAAACAGCTGCGCTGTTTGAGAGACCACGTGACCTTCCAGCGAGCGATGATGCCATTGCGTGACGTCACAGGTCGCCAAAATTTGTGCCATCGTGACATCAAATGATGACGTCAACTGACATCGTGGATCGGTCAAAGGTGGGCCGATCCGGGAGGCGGTGCAACATATTGTGCAGAAAGCTTCAGCGGAGGGGGGAGGAACATAGCAAAGTCAAGGCGCGGTGCGCTATCTGTACGTGCTGTATACCTCGTATTGCCTCTTTTCACGCTGTTTCTCTTTCTTTTTTCTTTTTGGGGAAGCTTGGAGGGCTTGCAGCTAATACGTATGCAAACAGGGCGGCTAGATGCAGCGTAACTCAAGTGCAAGGTGCTGCCGAACAATAGTAATACAATAAAGAGTGAAAGTGAGGAACGTTTTTGAAGATTTTTCACGTCATTTGCGCGACTCGCGGAAGAATATAGCCCTCAAGAGAATTGATTGCTGGGACAGTTGGTTCACAATGCTAAGCGTCTATCGGCCTGTGTTTGTGTGTTTTTTTATGTTCCGAACCAAATTTGTGCGCTGAAGTTTAGCAATATAGCCCTCAACGCGAACAGTACTGCGGGTCGCGTTCATTGCCATTCGACTAGAAGTGAATTGTAGTACATAACTACACTGGCGTGCATTGGCGTACACGATAAAAATCACAGCATATCCACGTGGTGAATGATGATGAGTGGGGCGAAGCGAACTCGCGCTGCAGCACGGCGCGCGAGCGTGGTCCTTCTTGAAGGAAGATATTGTGACTAGATTGTTTGAGAACCACAATCTGTTGCACACACCGCAACTATGGCCGAAACTGTTATCAAGGAAGTCCCGCTGGAAGCGCGCGTCGGCGCCTTCGGGCAGAGCCCGCCTGATGCGTTTTGCAGCCACTTCACGTGCTCGCACAGCCTCGGGCTCTGCCTGCCGGTACGCGCGCTTTCTCGCCGCTTCACGGTCCTTCACATTTTGAAGATCCGATTGGCGCCGCAGCCGTGCAGCTTCGGCCTCGCGGGCTCGAACGGCGGGGTCTTCTCGCTGCAGCCGTGCAGCTTGTCGAGCAGCTTCGGCTTGCGGGCTCGAACGGCGGAATCTGCTTCGCGGCGTCGACGTGCAGCTTCGGCCTCGCGGGCTCTCACCTCAGGATTCTGTGCGCTCGCGCACAGAATCCTGAGGCACAGACAATTCGCCTTTTCTCTTTGCCTGCAAAGCACCCACCACCCTTCCCGACTTGCCGTGCGGCTCCCTTTTGCAACTCGGCCCTCCGTCTCAATTAGTTGCCGACCCCTGCTCCAGAAGTTTAAACTTCCAGATAATTTCTAAGAATTGTGCGATAACGACTAAGCATTCTTTCTGCCCGCTATCTGAGCACGTGGGGCTCCCTGATCAGTCAGCGTGACGTGTAATGACGTCACTTCGTTGACTTTGGTGCATTGCCGATTTTTTTTTTTTTTTACTCGGCGAAGATCTGTATATGCATGGCTAGCAGGGGCGTATCCAGAAAGTTTTTTTTTGGAGCAGGGTCAGCCAATTACCTTATGAATGTTCGTGCATGCGTTTCTATGAGTGCGTGAATATATACACATGCAAAATTGAAAAATTCCGGGGGGAGGGTGGAGTTGAACTCCCATCACTCCCCCCACCTGTTTACGCCACTGATGGCTTAGTTCTGGTGGATCGCGTCCGCGGACAAAACGACGCGTAATATAATTTTCGGCGACCCTCGCCCTCTCGCCGCGGGTGCCCCGCCCCGTCGCCACCGCCGATACTTCTTTCGGAAGTGTCCAGATACTCGGCGGCGGCACTTCCCACCAGTCACTGTGCCCCTTCTGTCTCGTGACGTAGAGATGCACGCTAGTGATGTGATCAGCAGGTGCCCTTGGGACTCGCTATCGGGCAGACGCGTGTCGTTCGCTCGGAGGAAGAAGAGCGGGAATTGAAGGAGCGCCAACGCGCGCAGAAGCGCGAAAACGCCGTGAAGCCGCTGCCGCAGTTACTGGCTGCCATTATGAAACCGTTAAGCGCACAAAGACGGGAACAAGAAGAAGACACACAAGCGCTCTGTGTGTCGTCTTCTTGTTCCCGTCTTCGTGCGCTTAACGGTTTCATAATGTCAATGTAGCTCGGACCCAGCCTCTGAGACACTGACCTCCATCTTCACAGTAGTTCAAGGGTTTCGATTTTTTTAATGACCACCTAAAATGAAGTTGCCAATTTCGAAGATCTAGGTTTGGATACCGTGCATGCCTGTAATGTTCGGTATTCAGGCCCCTTAATACCTCGGATGTTGGTTGTCCGGCTTGTTTATCGGGTTTACCGTCTCAAAGCACTCGGGCTATGAAAGACGCCGCAGATTAGGGCTGCAGATAATTAAGATCACCTGGGGTTCTTTAAAGGCCGCTGAAATCGCACAGTACACCGGCCTCTAGCATCTGGCCTCCATGAAAATGCGACCGCGGCGCCCGTGATCGAATACGCGCCTTTCGGATCAGTGCCCGAGCACCTAACCTTCACCACTGCGCCACCGCGGCGGCTCACGCGTCGGCGGTAGTTTTCGATGCCCAGCGTGCTTGCATTGTTGATGGTTCGAGCCCCAAGATACTTGGTAAGTCGCGGGCTCGAGTCGTTATTCACTACGTAACACTGTATACACATGCATGTAACTTCGTGGCCATGGGTGGTCTGTTGTATTTTCTGATGACCGCCTACAACTAAGCTACCAGACAATGCATATTCACGGATTCGCGCGAGCACACGGAGACAAAGAAGAGACACACAAAGATCGGGTTCTTCGTCTCGGTGTGCTCGCGCTAATCCGTGAATATGAATGTGTTCTAACAAGGCCGACTTGCAGTATTACCAGACATCGACATTTCCAATTTTCTAACGTTCCAATGTCACAATTTTTGCCATTTTCGAGTTCTTTTTCCAAGTACAAGGAATTACGTGATGGACACGATTTTGTTCCGATTTTTGCTTGCACACCCGCCCACATTGATTTAGGTGCTCGTTGAAAAACCCTAGGTGGTCTTAAATAAACCTGGAGCCCTCCGCTATGCCGTAAAACGTAAAAAATTATTTTTTTTAGTCTGGTGGGAAGGGTGCAATTGAACGTGCTCATCTGTGTCGCAGCGTTAAGTCTGGTTGATAAGGGGTGCTCCTCACGTCCGTGATAAAAGTGCGACTATATAGTGAAAGCGCCTGTCGAATATCGGTGTCATTAATGAGCTCAGCGGCACGACATCTACGGCTCGACGTAACTGGCCTCTCTTTTTCGCAATGCAGCAATGTCTCATTACAGCTTCTGTTCCAGCAGGATGGCGCCTTGGGAAGGATCGTTCCCGTATTCTAGAAAGACAGCGTAATTCATCAGACCATCCCATCTGACATCGCGCCGTTGTAAACCAAGATCTGTATATCTTGCGCCCACCCGTACCAGTTAAGACCTTCCAGAAGTCTCCTTTAATACAGCGCAAGACTGGAACGACCACCTCGCCCGCATCGTTACGGCCGCTTTGTATCCAGCAGCCGTGGTCATGTACAGAAATTACACCCCCTTTAAACCAGCCGTTAAGAGCCATATCATGCGAACTGTGAACCGCTGCCATTTCTTTTTTTCTTATGACATCTTTCTGGGACGCTTAGGGTACGAATAAAGGTAACGGACAGGGGCGTAGCCAGGTGGGTGGGGGGGTTCAAATCCCCCCCGAAATTTTTCAGTTTTGCATGCGTATATATACGCACACACATACAAACGCACGGACGCGAACATACATGAAGTATGGTTGAACCCCCCCCCCCCCCCCGAAAAAAATTTCTGGCTACGCCCCTGGTAACGGAGTTTATTATTGAAAACGGATTCCAGAAAAAGACGGCGTGGAAGCAGTGACTAAAAATATAATTAGCTTTATTTGCTCACACATAGGCGTGCGCAGGGTTCCCCTTCAAGGGTGGGGTGGGGGCAAAGGTTCATCGCAGCGCCCCGCCCCTATCAAGTCAAAGTATGGGGCACACTGCCCCCCCCCCCCCCTCGTCACTTTCCAAGGTGCGTGCCGTGCGCGTGCCATATGTGCTCAGGTTCGTCACTTAATTGCAAGTCATGCTGGTAATTGGGTCGCAATTCAAGAGCGCAGGGTACGCGAGAAGGCCGACATCACGGAAGCGATCCGACCGCTTCAGCTCTGCAGTTTAGGCGCTTCTGGAACCTCCGGGCTTCACTATCATGCACCGCATGGGCCATCCTTCGATTTTGTTTTTGTACATCTTTTCTTCGATTTCTTTCCACCGCAGTACACGCCGCGCGCAGATCCCGCCGATAACACGGCGACGAACGATGCCGTGACGTAATCGCGCCACTAGATCTGACTGCAACAACGCATGCGCGAATATCGGAGCATCGTCGTGGAAAAAGTGTTACCCGCGGGCCGCCGACTTCCATTTTGCTCTCGCCAGCCGGTCGCGCTGCGCATGTTGCGAAGAGCAGTTCTTCGGCGCCATGGAATGGCTTGCCACGATGTTCAGGCACGGGGCGTGTAGTTGCAGTACGTACGAGTCGCGTTTTAACTTTTTTCTTTGTGTGTGTGTGTGTGTGTGTGAACTTTACCTGGACAATTATGGAGCTGTGTGCCAGGAACTGCGTCGCCTGGAATTCATCGAGGACCACTGCGAGCTTCGTCGTCGGCATCAATTGGTAAGCCACAATTGATGGCAGGCCGGCGAGGTGTGGGGCGTGTTCACCGAACGTCACTCGCTATAGTTTCCTAGCTCAACCGAGGTTAAAGGTTGCGTGGAACTTTAGCGAGCGGGTTCCTTGAAAACTGCTGCCACTTCGGGTCCGACTCCCCCGTGACACAGGCACGCGTACAGCTTTCAGGCTTAGCTTACGGTTAGGTAGGTAGGTAGCTTGTGAGAGGTTGTGTTCACGGGCGGACTCGACACCGGGATGCTCGTGGCGCTCCCGCGGCCGTCATTTCGTGCCAGACTTCTGGCGCGTAATGCGGTCTTCGCGGGCCGCAAAGCGGCGTCCCGGTGTAATTGCCTCGTCGGCTTGTCCCCACACTTCAAACAACTGGCAACGTTTGAACTTCAAGTCTGCACAACGCAACGCGTCGCGTCGGGGACCTGCTACGGGCGGAGCGCAGGTGGGTTAACCCTTTTTTCTTTGACGCTCACGTGTTAGGGCTAGTACTGCCCGTTCTAGCTGGCACTTTTTTTTTCCCGGTTTGTGTGTTCCCTTTGCGGTGTTAACCCTTGCCCTCTTTATTTTTCTTTTGTAGCTTCAACTTGGCTGCGAGACCAAGTGCACATGGACCAGCCGTGGCTTCGCGCTCAAGCGTTATTCGTGAGACTACGTTTATTTTTTTACGCGTGCTTTCATCGCCTAACAAGTTTTGCTTTCGTTCCAGGAGCGCTGACGTACTGACACGCCCCGTGCCACACCGGCGTATCTTCCGCACTATCGCCGACGAGTCTTGATGGCGGACGTGCTCCCGGCATTGGATCGAGTAAGCATGTCTCCCGTATTTCCATGAGCAGTGCATTAAACGCGAAGGGCCACCTTGCTTCAAGCTTTGTTAATCGCAGCCATCGTTCTCTCAACGGTTAATACGGTCGTGTCGAAGGGTTTAGGGGTGCCTAAATTGTGACAGCTACCTTAGTGACTTGGCCGCTTACTGCGTTGATAAGCTAGCGTGTGGGCTCTGCGGTTATCGTAGCAGGCCATGGTACTGGCAGGCGCATGTATTTGGTTGATAGCATTTCAGCATGTGCGTGCGTGTGCTTTAAATTTGGGGGCCTTGCTCGTGGTATAGTTAACCATACCGCGCCGGAATTGCTAGCAATTCCGGCGCGGTATGGTTAGCAATTCCGGCGCGGTATGGTTAGCAATTCCGGCGCGGTATGGTTAGCAATTTTGGCGCGTTGCGCGTGCGCGATAGTTTGTAAATTTGTTCATTTGTCTGTTTTATTTTTTTTTCGTTGTGCTAGTCTTATACCGCCCTTCAAAAATAACTTCACCTTTATAAACTTTTACGACCTGTTTACTAACACTAACGCACCGACGAGGCAAGTTAGCAAACGCCACTGGTGACCGTAGTAAATTACGCTGCAATTACGACTCGTACGCAACATTTACACAAACCATGGCTTTCTCAATTACGTTAGAATGAGTTTCATGCTACGTGTCGCACACATGCCCATAGCCAGCAATATTTTGCTGAGGGGGGGGGGCAGTTGCTGAAGGCCTTGACTATGAGAGAAACGCCTATTTTCGTTTATTTTTTGCCCCCCCCCCCGTCTAAGGCCTGGTCACATATATGCTAACAGTAATGTGTCAGAATCAGGGTCTGAAACGTCATTTCTTCCTCTAAATTTCTGGCTCTTCAGATACGTGTTGCCCTCAAAGTTGCTGCTAGTGTAAATGTTCTACAGATCTTGTGTAGAAGCCTCGACATTGTGTTTTAAGGCCTAAATGTTCAAAAGAAAGTCCTTCCATGGCAAAAAGAAAGAAGTTGCCCGGGAATATAGAAGGCTGGACAAATTTCGGGGACGGGTGCTGGGCCCCCCCCCTTGCCTACATGCCTGTCCACTTGTAGATGTCTCGTAGATGTCTCTACTTCGCAACTGACAGGAGCTTGTACTAGTCTAAATTCTTTTTCTGCCCTAGACTGACAGCAGTGGTGAGTTTTGGAATTTCCGAAAGTATCATGAAAAGGGGGCGTAATTGCTATACGTTTCATCGTCGACTTGTATTACGTTCACTGCATGGCGAAGCCCTCTCTGAACGATTTCCAATGCACCATTTCCTGCGCTTGCAGATTCCATTTTATGCTTGAAAATTTCTTCGTCACTCCACCTAAACCATTGCTACCTCGTTCACACTTCCAGTTTCTCAGTATTTATCCAGATGCTCTAAATGACCACTGATTATCTGTCTTTCTCGTGGATGACTTGCCCTAGTCAGTTTCTTTCTCGTAATGTTTCCTCAAATATCTACTACCCCTGTCAGTTTCGATTCTCACTGCTGTCTTCCTTAGTTTCAACTAGTTTTTTGTTTCATCGTATTCTGTGTGGTCCTTTTTAACAAATTTCTTAGTTTCTCTCTTTCTGCCCCATTTGTTACACCTGACCAAGTGCAATGGTTTTACCCTTCCCACTTTCGTGGCAGGGGTAATATGCCGGTGATGAGTCTACTGTATGCGAAACAGCACAATTTTAATATTGAACTTCTTTTGCATGAGTAAACTCCCCTGTTAGCGTTTAGCTTCTAGATACTCTTCTTACTTCTTCTAGGGCACAGGTGAACATGCACTTTTCTCATCATACCACCTAGCATTCTTTGCTTTCTGCATGTTGAACTTCAACCCTGCTTTGACGCTTTTTCGCTTCTTCAGTCGTCATTTCCCCTTTGCTGCAGTTATTCATGAAGTGTACGCAGTCTGCAAACTGTGAATTGCTAAAATATTCCGTTAATATTTCTTCCTATTTCTTTCCAATATAATCGCTCATACTTCCAGACATGCAGTGAGCAACAATAGTTATTGTATCTTGTTGTCGAACCTCTTTCTCGGTCGCGACTTTGTTGTTTTTCTGGAGTAGCAGGGTAGCTGTGGAATAGCTTGTCCCATGTAACTTGAGCCAAGACTTTAAAAGTGAAAGGCTCGTTGGAAGCGTGGGAGCCTTGGGATTTTGTGGGTGTGTATGTTCGGGTTTATCGTTCGTTCCTGCCTCTATGTAGTCGCACTGAATGAGTTGCAACATGGTGGCCTTCCTTCAAAGGACCCTAAACCTCAGTGACAATGGCAGATGTTACTTCGGTTTATAAAATACCAGTAATTTAAAGTTTCCTTAACTAATTTTTGTTTGCGCTGCATTGTTTCATTGCTGCCACTTTTACCACTGGCTGCAAGCTGCAACTCGTATTGGGCTCGACTGCGCCTTGTTACCAGAACACATATTGAGCTGAGAGTTTAATATGGTAATTAACTGAACTAATCAGCTTATTGATTAGCATCAAGACATTGCCATATCAATTCACTTTACTGTATCTTGTGCTTTTGGTAAAGGAGACTTGTATGTACCTTTGGCATTACCATACCAGGGATTCCCCCTTGCTTTGACAGTAACTTTGAAACAATACTTCTAGAAAAGGCGTACCATCTGTGCATTAGCGGTAGTTGTGTGCTTAGAGCCAGTTTTTCATCACTTAGTATGGTTTTTTGTCTTTCATTCTCGTTTGAATCTCTAACATATCGAAGTTGTAGGCTGGCCCAAATAACCTCTGAATCGAGCATTGATTTTCTGCAGAAAGTTTCACTATTTTGTTTTTGCCCGAGAAAAACAAAAGCCAGTGACATATTCAATAGTCATGCGCTCGCATGCCTAGACTCAAGCGCTTCAGAGCCAACTTTGATCCGCGGCTGCATTTGTTCATTGCCGCATTGCAGTTTTATCATGCTGGATGGTTTGGTCTTCACAAGCTAGCTGGCGCAGCGGTTAAGTTAGCATCTGCTGACTCAATCTGGCACTTAGCATGTCTTCAACTTTTCACAGGTTTTCGTCGACAAAATGAGGTTTGCACAAATTGAGCTGGGTGCCTCTCGATGGAATTCCTGCTTGCAAGTCGCAACCTCTCTCCCCACTCACGACTACACCACGCATTATTAATGCGTGAACAGCAGTTTCTACTCTGCAACCATTGTAGCGTGAAGCCGTATGCGGTGCAGCGGTAAACAAATTCAGCAGTGTATCTGTCGGTTTTCGCATCCAAGTGCTTGAGTAGTAGTGCGCAAGCATGCGCCTATACCTACGATTTCGCATACTTCAAGGAATTCTTCCTCTGAAAAAAAAAAGTAACTTCAGTGCGAGAGGGGTGCTTGATTCTGAAGTTATTCCGAGGTGGCCTACAATTTTGTAATTGACGCGTTAGGGATTCAATTTTAAAATCTACCAGTTGCATGACAGCTAGCATTGAAAGCATCGTGGACGTACATAAACTACTGCTTATATGCCAACTGCACATCAGCAGTATAATTTTTCTAGGCTTGTTTTTGTTCTTCCATATCGTTCTATGAATAAAGCGAGTCAGTGTAAACATGTATTTGGTTAACTGCTGTTCACTCATTAGCAACCATGCTAACAAGGTAGGAAATATTGCAGCAAACATTTAGATGATCAATTAGCCTGATTTTTAGTTCACATTTAATGTGAATTTTATCAATTACTGTATCACTTTCAAGTTTCATACTATGCTCTTGTAATAGAACCGACTTGATATGGCAATGGGAACGGTGCATACAAACCAAACGTGCATTCCACCTATTTTTGGGGTAATTGTTTCACTAATGTTAATAACCGTACCAACATAGTACTATGGCTGACATTAGTGAACCTGTTGCAAACTAAATCATAGTAAACTCTTGTCACCAATATCTAGTTATTACTTTCATCAGCTTTACCAAGTAAGAGTTCGAGTTGGTAGTAACGAGACTTTATCTGGCAGTGAATTTCACTGCGAATATTTTTACAACGTTCATTAAGACATTAATGCTTTTTGAGACGTGCAAGTCTAGTATAACGGGACGTTGAGCCATTTCGTCAGAATTATTCCTGAAAAATGAGCCTGAAAAACGTACACACAAGAGAACAAGGAAACACAAGCTGCACGTGTTCTCTTCTCTGGTCTGTGTTTGTACGCCCACTCCTTCAAGATTACGCAGTTAGTATTTACCCTCCAAAACTTTTTTTTTAGAGGGCAGCGAGTTGAGCTCACACTGCATCATCAGTAACCACTGAATCTAATGTCGTTGCAGCTCTACAAACTCTTCATGCCGCCGGGTCTAGCAAGTGCAGACGAGGCCATCGTCGAGGAGTTTCAGCGCCAGCAACACATCGGGGGTCGCCACAAGGATCGTCATTACTGCTAGCTTCAACATCGGCATCAAACAAAATGTCAAGTAAGCCTGCTAACAAGGCTGGCAAGGGTCACTGTCTTCTCCCACGACGGAAGTGCGCGTAATAGCTTCAGGTTTAGCGAACACTAGGCAGGCAGGTAGCTGTTAGGGGTTTCCGTCGTGGGGGTAAGACCCATCCGTAATGTAGTTTTTCACGGATGCAATGCGGCATCCAGAGTTATCGTGTCAGCCTTTAACATTTCAGAA